>NC_142397.1:15993333-16293333 GCF_059441095.1 Idiotropiscis lumnitzeri | reverse complement strand
TGGCCCAGATCTACAAGGTACTGCAATGCAGCAGCACAATGCTCATAAAAACCAATTGAAACTACTCACAATATGTAACGACAGAGGACAAACTCAATTCAACTCAACTTTATTTGCAATAAAGTTGAGGTGAATTGAGTTTGGATTTCTGCCTCTATTGCAGGTTTAAATTGAACAAATTCATGAATCATGTCAGAGTTTTATTATTATGATGATGTGTACTGACATACATTGAGCAACTAGAATCTAACATGTTGGCAGCTTTGTTAAATGCCTCCCATTCCATCAACATGTGAATACACAATAAAACAAAATAACAAAACAATGTTCTTTTTTTTTTTTACATCTAGTAACTGAAGTCAGGTTGAATATCAGATATATTCAAATGTACTGCAGGAAGCAATATTTCCTTCAAAGCTGAGTGACTGCATGTTTGATAAACTGATGCAGTTCAGCAGAGAAAGACACAGATAGTGGCAAATCCATTCCTGTGAACAAAAGAGATGTATGCTCAGATGAGCAACAACTCCATACTTTAATGTGAACAATTCCAATATTTCTGGGTGCCACTTATAGCACCACATTTTCTCTCTTTGTACCTGGACAGTGCGTGCCTGATGCAACAAAAGAACACCACTGTGGTTTATCCTCTTGCCTGCAACGCCGCCTCGTCATAATTGCCTCGTATTGTGTTATGGCTTGAACTGAGGTAATTCGCAGAGCTTGATGTGGTGCCACAGATCCATACCATTTTTCCAAAACATCACTCACTTCGTCTTGACTGTCTGGACTTGGAATAGCTCCACACATGACTCCACTTTACGTTCTTCCATTGTGCCAGTGTGCAGAGTCAGACTGAGACTAACTGGATGAGTAGCATGGCGCAGTGCGACGCTTACGCATCAAACACATACAAAAGTCTATAAAACTATCAACTTTTTATTCTTTAGACAATATCAAATGTGTTCCTTTTAATGATGTACTGTACATTCGCGCATGAATTCAGGGCTCTCGTGATCTGATTGGATATCGCAACGGTCTATCAAGTGTAAAAGCTCCCTTGATTCGATAAAAACTCTAACGTAAAAAATGCAACACTAGGATATAATATGACATCAATGTGAAGAATATGATCATGATTTCTTGATTATGTTAGGCCAGCAGAGAAGAGTCGTGGCGTTTCCTTTTTAACTGTACTTTTACCTTGGCTGCTGGATACTACAATCGTGTGGATTACATGGACATTGGATTACAGTACAAACTAACCCGTTCTAGCGATTTTTTACCGCGTTTGTAATATCCCGGACGAGGCAGCTGGACCTCTGGGAAATGTTGTTGGGTCTAGCAGGCATTGTTGGTGGCAGAGGCAAACAAAAGCAGGGCTGCCGGGATGGGCTATGGTAAACTGAGAAAAAAAATGCTAACTTTGCCGCCAAGCCTCTCTGCCTTTCCCAGGCCAGATGCATTACACACAATACTTGATCTTGAACAACAACTAGCGTGAAATCACTTTTGTTCGAGTCGGTTGCATTTTATTACTAAGGGAAACCTGGCTCTGCACTCAGATTCCCCACGCTTCAGTGCAACTGTATATGAGGCTAACCACAGCACAAAGTGAAGAATATGATGTACAGTTTTTTTTTTTTTCTGAGTGATATTTTTGATCATTTGATTTTATTTTGGTGCTTGAAATTTGCCATTAGAACTCAAATATTTGGTGGTTGTGGTGCATTGTTGAAACATTACTACAAAGTCAAATTTACATTTCGAGTGATAGTTTCTTTGAAGCATTCATATTAAATATATTGAATAAAAATAACCTCTCTTCCAACTGAATTGTACCTGACAGAATTGAAAAAATATGAACATTCTGATAAGTTGTTCAGGAAGTGAATTTCTCAAGTTTGCAGCTCTGTGAATGTGATGCATTTGAATAGGTCGGTGCAACTAACTTTAGCTCTGTTGCAACCAAGAACAAAAGTTACCAGTGTTAGCAGTGCTACCAGTGCAAAAGTAACTTATTTTGTTATTTTCATTCGATTTTAGAGCATAAAGATCTGGTGGTGGAATAATGGTGGTGGAGCTCAGCGGTAACAATATTTCAGCATCGAGCCGCACGTCACTAATGTGCAGTTTGGAGTGAAGAAAAGCTGTTGTTTTGAACCACTCTATAGTCTACGGCTCCTTTGCTATAACAGTGGCTTTCTTTGTGAATCTCTGAGCACATGCACCCACACACTCACTATGAACGACTGCATTTGCTTCCAAGCTTGGCTTTGGGAGGACATTCCATTCCTTGCATATTAATCACCTCATTCATGAGGTGAGCAGGGTTTTGCTCTCCAGCCAACAATTAGTCTCTTCCTTCCTCTATTGGTGCTCCTCCTCCAGTTCCCAGAAGAAAAACACAAGCGTGGGTCAACCAGCCTATAATAAGATATCTACTAATAGGGATGTAGAATACTGACAGGCAAAGACAAAGCCTGAAACAGTTGTTGTACACAGGGGGTGGGTTAGAAATAATACTTATAAGAATCACGGAATATTGTGATACTCATTAAGGAAAATAACATGGGACCCCTGCCAATTAGACAGTCTGTACTAGATGTTTCAATGAGTTTTGTTAGAGTTTCACAAACATTTGATGAAGTTAAGTTCAGGGCTTTTGTCAGGCACCAATAAAAGCATGCAGTTTTGGACCACGTTTGGTACTCAAGGGCACAGTTAAACTCAAACAGAAAAAAAAATCCTCCCTACCCTGTTTTCACCACAGCCTCTTTTGCATGGATCTTGCAACAAGGGTTCAACATAAAACGTTTTATTTATTTTTGTCCTACACAGCGACCCAGCATCCCACAATCAGATTGTGTCTTCCAACATCAGTGCCAAGGTGTAGTGTGATAAACTGTATGAAATGCTCGGGCATTTCATTGGATTCCAATACATTAAAAGTGGGAGATGTGAGTATGAAGTGCAAAATCACTCGCCATTTGCCATTTACACAAACATCTCATTTCATGTTAGTACTGTTTGTACAGAAGAGTGAACCGGGAAAAACCCAATGTAAGTGGAGTATGGTGTCTGTATAGTGTAGATGTTTTGTTTCTGAAGCAATTTAGTTGGACAGGATTAAGAAGCGGAGTGGGGAAGCCATCATGTTCCCTCTAGAGTGAATGTTATCATTCTACTTGTTGGTCTTGCCTATAATGGTCTCAATTGTGAGCATGGACAAGGGCAAAGAACTAGTGACAAATCTGCAATAAATGTGATGGAACGTGGAACCGATTGTCACTTGATGATAAGGCCTTTATTTCACAGCGAGGACAGGGACTTTAATGACGTGGGGAGGGAGATGAGAGGAGCAGTAAAACGGCCAGACAGTGGGACCGCATGGCACCACTTAGTCCTTGCCAGTAATGGCTTGGACATCGCCATCCTTCTCTGTCACAGGGGTCAGGCTCTGCAATGTCTCCCTTTCCAGAATATATGTCTATTTCCCACACAAATGCTACAATGGTGCAACAGAGACCGTTGAAAGGAGGAGTGGGAGGGGATATAAAGAATAGGGTGAAAGGCGCCACAACCAAGAATGTAGATGCGCAGTTCATGAAAAGGGGGGACATTGGTTGACCCATCAACAGAGAAGAGACAATAGGAAGAAGACTGGAGACCATATATACACAAAGAATAAAGATTTTTTTTTTTATGCATTTAAATGAAGTTTATGTATGGTTTTTAAGTGACTGGAAACCAATTAATAGGCATTTGTTTTGTCAAATCAGCACGCATGTTTTAGTTGGAGAGCAAAATTGCTCAGAGTCCTTTCTGTCCGTCGCAATTCTCATTTTAATTTGTAACATGTTGGACAGACACGGAACTAGTCATTGTTTGCTGTGTGCAACTGGATCCGGGAAAGGCAACTGTGATGATGTCGAGGACCAGCAACTTTTTTCCAGAGAGCTCCCCAACCTTTGAGAATTCCCAACGTTATGATAGCTAATCTACCTCCACACAACACACCTCTGGAAAATCATCTCACCTGCATACGAGGGATAGGCCAATTATCAGCACAAATATTTGGCATTTTGATGAATATCAGCATCAGCTCTTTTTTCAAATCTGAAGGCCGATAATGCTAGTATCTCAATGAGTTTCAAACGCTTCCGAACACAGCGAACATGTTTTCATCAGGGTTTGCTGAGTGTTAAAAAAGGTTGCAAAGATGTTCGCAGACAGTTTTTAAATGTTGCAAACTGTTTTTCTTGTTGCATCGAAATCATGAAAATGTTCAGTTTGTCTGTGGACATTGTCTCATTTTCAACCTAACCATAAAAACAAAATTCAATCAGTGAGATGACAGCTTAAGAGATCAATTTAAAACAGGGTTAACTTCAAATTACTTTTTATTTGAATTTATTCACATTTCCTCCTAAAAGTGATCATAGCGATCACAGTGTAGAAAGGACAACAACAAAAAAAAATGTTCACGCTACATCCGAGCTACAGAAAAAAAAAAAAAAAGTCTGTGTATGACGCAGCCGCTGGAGGTTTATTTAAAGATCATTAGCTGGCTAATTTACTTTTCAAATCCGCTTACCTTTTTATGCGATTATTATGGTGGGAAGTGTTTCGTCAAACCGAAGTGGGTTAATGGTTTGACTTCCCCTCTGTTCTCGGTAGCTGGGTTTATATGGAGCCATGTATTCCGATCAGGAAGGATCCGAATGACCAATCGGAATGAAAATGCTCCATATAAACACCCCAGTCAGAATAAAAAGGCTGAATCCGAATGGAATTGTATTCAGATTCATAGAGGTGGGATATTCCTTTTGCCAATCCGAACGATGACCAACACAATTCAATCGGAATGGCCAGACTTCATCCAGTCTGCGCATGCTCTGCTTTAATGTAAAAGCGTAGCACATCATCGTATACGCACAGTAGTTACCGGCAGTAAGGTTGTCCTGGTAACTTGTTTTTATCAAGATGCTGCGTTAATAAAAGTGTTAAAACAATCGTGACTACCATGCCAAATAGATGAATGAACTCCATCTTGACAAAGCACATGATTTTTACATCGTTCTCCGCGTGTCACACGGTTGTAAGATGGCTGATCTGATTAACAGGGAGTAGCAGGTAAACGGCGTATTGGAAAAGATCATGTCACATGTAAACAGGTGAGTCCTTCATTCGCAATGATTTCAATCAAAATGACAAAAAAGTCGCCATATAAACCCGGCTGTCATTCTCCTACTCCTCCTTCTTATTTGTCGCCTTTTTCGTCCCAATCTTCTTCGTCTCCTTCTTCTTTCTCCTTCTCCACAAATGTACCCAATGCAAGTAATTTCACACAGTTAGTAGTGCCGCTTTTGACGTGTTTTGAGACAATTTTTGTTGTTTGCCCATTTCATTGAGTAGTTTGAGATTAATTCTTAGCCACGTCGCGACCACATCACACACATGAGGGGCAGACTAAAATCCACCTCAGGCTTTGCTTAATTCAGCCGTGTTTTTATTTTGCCACCTCCCACCTCCCGCCCCAAATATGGGCCGGAGGTGTCAGGATTTGTATTTGTTATTTTTGGTTAGTATTTGGTTTCATGTTTTGGCCTTGTTCCTGTGTCTTGTCTCGTCTTGTCTATTGTGTCCACCTGTGTTCGTTTACCCAAGCCCTTGTGTTAACCAATCCGGTCCTTCCAACCCTCCGTGTCTTGTCCAGGTGCTCCTCGTTGTCTCGTCAATTTGTGTGTATTTAGTTCCCTGGTTGCTTTCATTTCTTGTTGGTTCATTGTCATTTTCACTGTCATTGTCCCTGTTACCTGTTCCTGTCGCTGGTCCCTGTCCCCTGTCCCTGTCGTTGGTTTCCTGTCGTTGTCCAGTTTTTCCAAGTTCCTCGTTTGCCTTTTGTTTTCTGTTTAATAAATGCCCTTTAAGTTACCCCTGCCTGGCTTCCCTGCGTTTGGGTCCTCACCTACCTCAACCCGGACCGTGACTGGAGGTCTGGAGTGTTCTGGACTGCCCAGCTCTGTCGACTACATATGTCGATTATCGGCCCCCTTGACTACGATACCAATAATCTGCATCATACTCCATACATGGCCAATGCACACCAGTCACGTGCACCTTATCCTGCAAACTGGATAAAACCCCACCTATACCGACCATCTTGCCTGCTGTTTATGGAGGCTGCTGAGCTTCAACAGTTTTTCAACACATCACACCTGTTCCCAAATCACAACACTGGTAACCTGTCAACACAAGAATTTATTTCAAAGTCCTCCTCTTGGTTGATAGAGATTTACCTGGCCTTGCACCTCAGTACACAGATGCTCATCAATTACACTCAGGCAAGAACTCTCAACTGTCAGGGGAGGCAGCTTTATGCATCTATGCCCCATGCGGAGGAACAACCTGCCTATGACAGCTAAACAGGCAACATCCGTGTCCACTTTCAAAAACAACTGACCTAAGTACGTTTTCACAAATGCATTTTACTTAATCCTTTGTACGTGTGTGTTTGCACCCATGTCTGTTCTGAGACATCTGTATCTTGTGCTGTTTTTTTTTTCTTCTTTACATTTGGAACTCTCAGTACTTTTTGTTGTTTGCACTATTATTGCGATATTATTGACTATTACTACCATATAACTGTTTTTAATCATTGAAATGAGTTTACCTTGTACATGAAATTCACTTTATACGTAAAAATAGATTGATTTGAATCATTGCTAGTGTTGTCACGATAGCAACATTGATACCATTGATACCATGCCCACATAAAATATAAATAAATAATATAAATATTGGTACTAAAACAATACTATTGCAAAATCTTAACAAGTAATGACATAATAGCTGAGCGCTAAACAACTTCAAATTAATTTTGTTAATTTGTTCATTCCAAAATATACTATAAAGTTATTAATTGGAAAAAAATATAAAATTAAAAATAAATTTGGACATTTTTAATTTTTTTTAACCACACTAATGATATTTTCAAATACATCCGGTATTGTGCAAATGATTAGGCTAACATAATATTTTTTTTTTTAACTTTTATGGATGGAGTTTCAAGCGGTCAAGGTGTTGATGGGGTCCGATTTGGTGGTATTACATATTGACTTTTTTCAGATGATAAATGGAAAATGGGGCTTCACTTGTATTGCGCTTTTCTACCTCCGAGGTACTCAGAGCACTTTAACAGTCTCCTCATCACCAACTCATGACGCAGCATCAAGAGCAACTCGGGACCCAGTTAGCCAATCCCACCCATCTTCAGGCAGTCGGCGGTGCACACCTTGAACTGATTGCCAGCCAATCGCAGCGCACACAAAGACAAACAACCACTCACACTCACAACCACACAATTACAACAATGGCCAATTTAGAGTGTGCCATGAACACCCTTAGGGATTTCTCCCGGAAGAACTGGAAGAAGTTGCTGGGGAGAGCGAAGTCAGGGTTTCCTTGCTAAAACTGCTACCCTCGCTACCTGAGCCTTGGTAAGTGCAAGAAAATGGGTGGATGATGTAAGGATGATTGGACTGGTATGTTTGTAAATACTGGGACATTTCTCATTTTGATGATGACTGAGGGATTCTGATCACTACAACTACCAATCTCAGCGATGATAAAATATTGTAGTTGAGCTTGTAGTATGAAGGGATTTGAGTTTCGTAACAACATTTAAAACAGCAATACTTGTAGTTTGTAATTGTATCCCAGTTTATCAGGATAATATAACATGAGCAGATGTAAAAATAAAAGTCACTTCGATGGTGAAATATAAAATGACTTTTAATACCACATTTATAATGCTGATAACATGTTGAGTGTAGTCTTTGCAGTTTACAGTGATGCAGGTCTCATTTGTTAATGAGGGCAATCTATGAAGCGACCTTGCGCTGAGCCATATGCCTCAATAAGCGATCCCTTCATCTATTTCAGCTAATGAATCATCTAATCAATATTAGTTCAGTGAGTGTCTCACACACATTGATACTCACACACATGCACGCACATGCACAAACACACTTTGTACAATTCTCAATACCATTACCATCCTTTGTTTTTTTGTCTTGTCTGTAGCAATTCCGTAGTACACTCTGTCTGCGGCTCAGCAATCTGTCAACCTTTAAAGATACGTCATATATTTTTGACATTTTTCAAGGGGTAAAATAAAAACTGGAATTCTGTGACATATTGTATACATTGGATAAAGTAAGGATGTGACTGAAATCAGGACAGTACTCCCTTATTTGGCTTGGCCAATTAAATGGCCAGACACAAATGTGCCAACTTGTGTCTCATATTGAACTTAATGAAATGTACATTTTAAAACACTGAGGTTTTTGAAACGGGAGAAAGAAACAACACACAAAGGTGTATTTACATATTCACTGCATTTTTAACAAGGGTCTGGCACAGCTGCAATTATTAACAGCCTGCAGGCAGAAAGCAACAACACAGGTCACTCCTGTTGTGGACCTAATTAGCGTCTCCATTGACGGGTAGAGCCAGACCAAAAAGGCAGGCCTGACAGAAGAACTCAACATGGAGAATTGTGGAAGATGCTTTAAAGATTGCTCAGATTCAAATCTACCGGGTTCTTCTCCTTAAAAATGGATGAATAGACAAATAACCTAAAGAGGAAAGATGTGTAATTGCTTTTTCGGCCTTGTCAGGGTAGTAGCCAGAAATCTTTAAGTAGGGTGGCTAGGCCATGTGTGCACTTGTTTTCATGCTTGTAATCGTTAATATGCAAATATATATTAATGAGGCAACGCTTTTGACATAACTATATCTTCCAAAATATTGCGAGTTTCGTTCTAATATTTTCCTACGATGGTTATATGTCCTCATATATTTTGGTGTTTTTTGTACAACAAAACAAATGTGTACAGCAACCCTACAATGACAGTGTCTCCAAAATCATCCAAAATACTGCAAGGTTTGTTCTAATATTTTCACAGAATGATTATCACATGCCTAGACTTGCGCACATTTTGGTGACAATCAGTTACGGTCACAACACTGCTATGTACAGGTTTTTTTTTTTTAATTTTTTTTTTTTTTTTATGAAAACGCTTTTATTCCTTATAAACATTGACAAATCGAATGCTCAAAAATGTATTTCAATCGTTCTGTTCCTTTTGTATAAATGAATTATAGTGGGGTGTGAATGAATCTAAGAATAGTGCAAAAATGGCAGGAAAGTCACAGGTATCAAAACCTTCCCTTGGATGCAGGGGTTGCCAGACAGTGACCTCGGCAAAAAGATATAAAGATATATAGCAATCTTAAACATGGCGGTAATATTGCATTTTGTAATTTTGCAAATACGGAAAAATTGCACTTGTAATTTCATTAGAGGCAATACGGATAACATGAAAATATGAATAATGAGCTTGAAAGGCATTGCACTTGAATAATGTAGAATATGGTCCAGATGTAAGTACACTGTAATAAGCATGATTGGGCTGAATATATATTTACCTCCAAAAATCTTGTAACCCATCCATTGAAAAATTGATTGTGCGTAGTTTGGTCAAATATGTTGGTGTAATCAATTTAAATAATTTATCAATTAGGTTTTATTAATTTCTCTTTCAATAAAATAAGATTAAAATCAATGTGTAGAATTTAATGATAATGTAAAAAAAAGTAATGTCAAGAATGTCACAAACCTAATAAGTGCTTCTCAATGGGATCTCTTTGGTATTAATCAAGAAAACAAAATAAACACGAGCAGTTTAGTCTGTCGGTAAAAGTCTCTATACAATGCTAATTAGCTATGTTCCTAATAATAGATATAGTTCAAATAGTACAGTGAACATTAACCTCAATATATATATATATATATATATATATATATATATATATATATATATATATATATGACCTACAATGACTGATAACACCTAATATTCGTTTCCCGTCATCTGGCGATTAGTATGGGTCTTGAACAAAGATGGCCAAAACATGCCTAATTCAAATTAAACTGAACTAATAAACTTACGAGCACAGGACTACTGGACTAGAACTCCACAAATGGAAAAACAACTTGGCCTTTTAGGGACACAATTTCATCTTATTACTCTGTATTACATCATGCGTACTGGTGTTTCTCATACGGGAACCTCAAAACTTGAACTGTCCGACATGAAATATTCTGGGTTAGGACAAAACATACAGGGTGACACTCGTCTAAACATTATATAACACGACATCATCCTTAAAAATCTAAATTCGAAATAGTGACTTGAAGTGAATTTGACTTCACTGCACTAATGTGGCAGCAGAATCAATTCATGTGGCGAGCACTTCCAGCCACCATGGAGCGTTTTAACCATTCGCTGCAGCAGCTTTCAGCCTTATGTTGCTACGTGAGATTTGGACAACAATAGTTTTATGAGCATAATACAATATGCTGACTACAGCATCACAATTCAGCTGACAATACAATGCACAGATGGTATAAACTCTCTTCACTCGTCCCTGATCTCTCTTCAAATGCAGTCCCCAACAACAAAGGGCAGACAATCAGAAGCATATGCTACAAAGGCTGTGAGAGGGAGGAGACGTGTAAACTGGTGGAATCTAACAGCTCGAGGGGGATAGAAAAGGTTTCACAGCCGCACATTCAAAATGAAAATGACTCAGCAGCCCCTGCAAAATCGGTTAAACAGAAACACATGCAAAATCGTATGCTATACAACATCTATTTTTTGCTGACAACCACACTAAAACAATGCCAAAGTGTTTACAGCTCACGGAGAGCAAGGTTGAGGCTGCAAACCTTTGCAAGCCACTCAAACAGCAGTTGGCATTTGGACTTTTATTAGCATACATCACTCACAGGAAAAGAAGCATGCAGAATGATTGCACTATGATGGATGAAGGGTTGGCACAGGAAGTAATGTTTGAGCCATAAGATGGGAGAAAACACAAGGACACACATGCACACACACACACACTCTCTCTCTCTTACAATGCTTGGGGCGTGCAGTTGATTAGCAATAACCTAGTTCAATAATATCCACTGCATGTAGGTCACAATGTAGGACCAGAGTGGTATAATGTGTGATCGCAATAATGTTAGCAGTCAACATGATGCATTGCAAACAGCTGCAGGTCTGCCAGAAATGTGCTTGTTGCGGTGATTAAGCATTTGTACTCAACAAATTATTAACATTATCTATAACATATCAGCCGTGCTAAGTAACAACCATAAGGATGACTCAACGCATATATCATACTTTAAAAATAATGTGTAAATTATTTTTCAAATGAGAGTTGTATTATACGCGTAATTTGTAAATACCTTCATAATTACAAAGAGGACAAGGCACCCCAACATTTTTAAGTCACGTTCATCCAATAAACATGAGAACACATTGTGGCACAGATTCATTACGCTCACCCGATGGCTTCATGTCATTTATCAAAAGCCACGATGCGTTTTGTTTGAGTGACACCATTTCATTATTAAAAGAAAAAAAATAATACAGATAATGATTGAATACACCATGGCCTTGTAGTTCGATGTGTGAGCCAGAAGAATGGAGCTCAATTTGGCATTACTTCACAAGTTCAACTCATTTAATCTGATTGCAGGGCACATGGTTCTGTTCCAATTGTATCCTGACCTGGATACAATTCACCAAAGGCAATTAGGACACATGGGAATTGATTAAAAAAAAAAAAAAAACCCTGACAGCAAGTGGGGGAGCATAAACATTAAATGATGAAGGGAAGATCTGTCTGCAAACCAAACCATGTTTAAATGTGTAATTAAATGAAAACCATTCAACAACTGTGTTTTAACTTCTGTTAGTGCCCTAACTATTTCCAAACTAGTTTGGGGCTGATGTGCAAGTTATATATATATTTTTAAGATCATTCCAATTCATTAAATAAAATCAGAGATTATCGTATGCTACGCGAAACATTAAATAAACAATAAACAATTAACAGGGGGAAGACTCAAAGAGACAATCAAAACTCACATCATGAAAAATAATACTTTTGCACTCAGTAGACAACTCATAATGAACAGAAGAACCTCGATTTAACGGACCTGGAACCAACGGACTCCAGCTTTAATGAACAAAATCTAGTGTCCGGTCAAAACTCCATTTGTACAGTAGTTGCCCAAGTTTGTTATTTACCGGCCATTGTCGTTTACTGGCGACGTAATCAGACAGTCACTGGTACATGTGCTGCTAAATATTTCTAGGTTGTTCTGTTGTTGTCACAGGACAGACAAGAGCAGGTTAACAGACGTGCCTTTGTGGCTGCCATGTAGGAAGGGGCAATTTCCCCAACGACAAGCTGTCTCCAAATACACAGACTGGGTTCTCCAAAAGCCAATTAGCAGGCTGGATCCTTTGACGGTTTCAAAGTCGCGAAGTGTGTCCTACTGGCGTCGAAATACCTAAACCTTCAACGCAGCCCGGAAACATGTGAATGTCCTGATAACGCTGTCTTTAAGATTATGGTTAGGGTTTGGTAGGAAATGCCCATAACAGTGACAAAAAAATACAAATAGAAAACAAGACGATGGGGTTGAAACAAGGCACGGGCCACAAAGAGTGCATGACTCACCACAAAAGAAACGATTCTCAGCAGCCTACCTATCACGCTAAAATAACCAATTTACGTTCATGCACAATAATCATGGGAAAATAGCCGATTCACGCAGGCCAAGTATTACTCACTCCGATGATTGCCCAATCAACATGTACAGGAGAGTTGCGGCAAAATAAGTAAATCACACATGCATAGAAAAAGAGCATATACTTCTTCACTTTCAGCAGACAAGAGCAAGAGCAGAACAATGTGATGTTATACATTTCTGCTCTGAAGCAGCCAATATTAATGTTATACTCTTGGCTAAATGGCATAGTCACAAACGTTGATACTGCCATGATTGTGTTTTTGTTTAAGTTACATTTGGTTTTATTTCATAGTCTTGTTTTCTCAAGTGCCTTTTTGTCTTCCACATTATCTTTTGTTTCCATCTGTTCTTGTCATCCTGGTCCACCAATCAGCTCCCTCCAACCATTTGTATCTTGTCCAGGTGTTTCTTGTTGTCTCGTCACTTGGCATTTATTTAGTTCCCAGCTCAGTCTTGGTTGGATTTGTTGTTGGTGTCGTGTCTTGTCATTGTTTCTTTTGGTGAGTGTTTTATTTCCTGGTGTTTCTTAACACCAAACTTTATTTTTATATTTATTTATTTTATTTTTTAGAACGTCATTTATTTTGTATTTAGCGCTTCCATCAGTAATGAGGCCAGTGTTTTTTGTTTTTTTTTGTTTTTTAGTACACCCTGCATTCCTGCCTCCCCGCTTTTGGGTCCGCAACACCCCAATAACCATGACCGATACATGAATGAGAAACCTAATGTTAATATATGTAATCTAAAAATTTGCTATATTGCAACTATTGGTGAAGCCGCAAATTTCACACAAAACTTTGTATTTGTGTGCTGTATTTCTTTAGCTCTATGTTTGTCACCTTCTGGCTATAGTGTTTATATGTTCTGAGTTAAATCAATTAAAAAAAAATGCAGCCTTCGCTCAGGGGCAGTCTCCATGGAACGGTCGGCCATAATTAAAGGCTGGATTTCAAGGCCATATGCCAGTGTGAATTTGACCACCATGTGTGGTCGTGTCACATCGGAAGTGATTTCAGGAGGCTGAAAACGCGGCCTTCGGAGTTTGCATCCTTTAAATTTGGACACAGACAATATTCCATCAAAGATAATGGAATGCATGAACATAAGCTAAGCATCAACCGAGGCATGTAGCTTAAAAGGGGCATGTCGAATCTAATTTATGTATGGCTGTTCAATGAAGTGAGAACTTGTCATATCGTATGTGTACAAGTCTCTCAAACGTACTATTTCTTGTACATGCAGTTGTTTTTGTCAAGCTCTTTACACACACAAATGCATGGCGTGAACGGTTAACTCAAATCCTTCCATTCAAGTAATGAGGGATCCCATTTTGAAGTATCACGTTCTGGCTAAAAAAGCTTATCACGACACAAATAAAGCACATAATGTATGATGATGTGTCCCACGAGCTTAATCTAATCTTAGGGAAATTGCATACTGGCCAGTACATCTGGCAGTAAGCTCAGCCTGTAGGCATGCACTGAAATCACTGCAGAAACATCATAAATAGGTCTTGGCTGAAACCTGGCAACTGTGTAACCACAATAAATGAGAGAAATGTTCCATATGAGACTGCTCTTTTATTGGATTATTTTTCAAAGCCAAAAAAATACAGATGATGCAAAAGAAACTTGAGTCTTTTTATGTAAGATGGAGCAATATCTGGGAACAACCTAGTATCTATAACTTATCAGAAGCTCGCGTTCTGAATGGCTGTGAGGCATTCCATGGTTCTACTGCCATCTAAAGAGGCGTATGGTGTCCATCTTGAAGTAACACATATGATTCTTTTAATTTCATGGAAAATAAAAACATCTGGTATGATCAGTGTATGACAACGCATACATAAAGTTGCATGGGAAAATATGTCAACACTTTGCAGGACTTATGCATTGTAGTAACTAATCATGCAGTACAACCTAATATTCACCTCTGGAACAACACATTTTATAAACTAATACCACAAAAACAAATCAATGTTTTCTCATTATAAAAACCTACAATCATTCACAGTTGGTGGGAATAGTATGGGAACCTTTGCGATTTAGACCAGAGATGTCACTGATCATCAACTGTGAATCCTTTTGAGACTCTTTTATGATATATAAAAATACAGGTAACACTATTTGAATGTGGGTTCATTCGACTGTCATAAGACTGTCATAATCATGACATGAACATGAATGAATCCTAACGACAAATGTCATTAAGTGCCATTCAGTAAAATATGTCACTTTTGATGCTAAGTTGAAATTGTTTAAGATGTTTTTGTCATCTTAAATAATGTCAACTTTGCACAAAAAATGACATCATTTACCAAATGACACTTAAGGACATCTGTCATTAGGATCATGTTAATGAGAGGTGTCATGTCATGATTATGACAGTCTTATGACAGTCTAATAAACCCACATTCAAATAGATAAAACATTTACCAAAATACATTGTCTTGGCTTTCATAACTGGTTAAGCCTCATTTTGCAGCAATAACCTCAATTAAATGTTTACTGTCATTACAGATCGGAACTGCACAACTCTCGCTCTCTTGTGAACATGCCATAGCATCACAGTCGGGTTGAGGTTAGGACTCAGCCACTCCAGGAGGTGTATCAACTTCTGGTGAAGATACTCTGTTCTTGAGTTATTTCTGTCTCAGATGGCCGGATTAGCAACGGTGCTGGACTTTCTCCATTTATGGACAATCAATCTTTGTGATGTCATGGACTGATGAACATCAGTCCATATAGAGATACGTCTGTGAACCATTCGAGCTTCTTGCTTCAAGTTCACAATTGTTAATTGTAGGTATTATGAGAACTCATTGGAGCAAGGGAGGTTGTACATCGGGCAGTGTTTCTTCAATATAGAAAAGTCAAAAGGGTTTTGTGCGTCTGTGCGTGTGTGTGCGTGTTTCCAGGGCAGTGGAGGCTTAAACACAACCTCATTACATTGAGTGGACTCTTGACTCTATTTTTTCCCCACCCTGCACTGTGAAAGTGTGTGTCCAATAAAAAAGATGAAAACATAATTGTTTGCCTGGTACTGATTTAAGATGACTGCTTTTGTCTGTTGTTATTTACATAAAGATAAGATCACATTTTAGGAACAATTTATGTCGAAACACGGGTCTTAAGAAAGGGTTCACATACTTATTCTCGCAACTGCACAATATCGCATGCGGTGATTCTCAAGAGACACTTTCCCATGGTCCTTATGTCGCAATCCACTTGAATAAAACTCAGACTATTCAAGTCATATTCTTTTTAAATGCACTTGGGCTGAAATATTGTCGCACACATGGACATGAATAAATCCAATCTCTAACTTTCACTGCAACAAAGCTCATCTGTGTTACAACCACATATGATGCAAAGAGCTGCACATTGTGTATTGACGGTCATGGGACTTCCAGCGTAAGATGTCCCAATAGGTGGCTCAGGGGCCTTAATGAACCTCAACAACTCTTAATTAGCCACAGATACATTGATATAGTCTTTACACATGAACATGTTAAAAACACGATTGTAACAAAATGTACATGGATGTTATTAATTTACAAACCCAACATTTTCCGACAATATCACGACCATGGGTCCGGCGATGTGTTCCACCATATTGCCTATAAACATCAACACGCAAGATAAATGGTTACCCAATCCAATGGGGTTCCAAATGGGCATCAGAAATGGAACATTAACACCATGCAGTTAACAACATGGTGGCAAGATCAAGTCGCCTCTCTACTCAATCGGCAGCAAAAGCAAACTAACTCGTGAAACTGCCATCATTAAGATTATAAAAATTGCTCAAGTTTGCTTTTGAAATGAATGCCATTCCATATTGCATGTGTTGGATGCGATGCATCTCAATGAGTGTATTTCTCACAACGAGGCAACCCCTCCAACAAACTCAGTTAACAAGTGATTTCCAGCTGTGTTTGGTGGATGCTGAGTTTATGTGATGATTTTTGGCGACAGCGTAGAGGACACTCACATCAACAAATGTGACTGAACCGTGTATCAACAGTGCTGGATTGAGGGGCCTCAATTGTTTGGATGCCATAAAGCAGTGGGGCAGATGAATGAAACCCTGACATTTCCTAAAACTGACTGTTCCCCCTGTCTCATTTTATGACGGACCTCTATGCAATTGTTTTTAATAGTCTAGAAGAGAAGAATGATGAGCGAGTAAAACGCTTCAATATAATCTGAGAGCACAAACACATACAGTAAACATCTTCATGATGAGCAAAACTTTTGGAGAAATATTGTATGGACTAATGAGACAAAAGCTGAAATCTTTGGCTCGTGTGTAAGCCATTACATCTGATGTAAAATTAAACACGGTGATGGTATGGGGATGACTTTGGGCTGCTTTGCTACTTCAGACCAACTTGAACATCCAGCCATCAGTTTGTGCAAAAACCTCAAGCGATCTTCAGTTATGCAGCAGGACTACAACCCAAAACTAACCAGCAAGTCCACAAAATAGAACATGTTGTTTTTGGGGTGGCCAAGTCAAATTCTGGACTAAAATCAGATTGAAATGCTGTGATACAGCATAATCCAGCAGTTCATACTCAAAAACTCTCCAATATTAAATGAAGGAAATGTGGGCCGAAATTCCGGTATCACCAGTTATCATATATGAAAATTCAGTTACTGGTTTCAGGGGGCAATTAATTTTTCACACTGAATCAAAACCTGGTACTATTTCACTTACTAAAGAAAATCATCATTTAGAAACTATTTAATATTTACTTAAGTTGTCTTTTCAACATCTTCAAATTGGTTGGATTTTATCACATGCAATGTCCGTCAATTGAAATGCTTCTCCTGGAGGAAGCAACAAGACAATTGGAGGGGCTTTAAAATGTGTTAGAACAACAACGTCTGCCTTTTATGCAGTAAAGGTTTCATGTCAAAGGACTTCATTAGGATGAACAGCGTATGAACTAATTATAATAGCAGTCTGCAAGGAAAACTTAATGAAAAGGAGCTTAAGAGATTGATGTGTTGCGCTACCCTAAGACCACGACATGAAGAAAAAGAACATAGAAAATGTAGAAGATGAACAGCCTGGAGCATTAACATTTCTGCCCACACAGAGATGAATCTCCTTTTTTTCTGCATATTCATTCACAGTCTTTTATTTGTTCTTATTTACCAAATTTGGGGACTTCTATGGTACACTTATGGACCTTTTTTTTATCAGCAAGCCTCGCCAGATCCCTTTTAACACTGCTATCCAATTTTGTCAGAACATTTAGATGGATTTTATGGCGTCTGAGAAACAAATTTCCCAACCAGATGTGGAGTTCCAATCTGATAACTACAGCTGTGTCTGCAGTCTGGATTCTCTGGTCGTTCAATTCAGATATCGGAGCATCATTTGAAAAAAAGATATGTGGATGCGACAAATCTGAACTTATCATTTCCTAATGACACGATTAGGACTAAATTTCCAGCCAAATGGCATTTTATTTATTTTTTTGCCACGTGACACCCGGCCGGTACTTGTCAACTTAACTCTATAAACAATATTCTGGTACCCAACTGTCAGTATCAGTCTTTGGACACAGCTAGCCTAGCACCCATTAGTTTGGTCTGGTTGGTCGTAATGGATGTGACACAAAAAAAATTTGTGAAAATGCATTTCTTGAAAGCCTTTGTTCTTTTCGCAACAGAATCAGGGCATTCCCAGATGCTTTGTGGATACATCAAGCAAACAATTTTAGTAAGGGTCAGTGCATAAAAATAACCCATTACAGCAAGCGGCCTGATAGACAGCTTTGATTTATTTATGAACAACTTCAGGTTTGGTGAAGGCCCACGCACTCGAGAGGTTTTACTTTTCAAGTTTATCTAATGTTCCTCAGAAATGTCTTAGAATGTTGCAAAAGTCAGAACACAAAGCCTTGAATTGGAGCAAGTTAGACAAAGTTCTCTCTTTTCATCAGATGCATTTCAATTCTAGTTTCTTATGTTTTCTGACCAAACTTTGTTAATACGCAGTCTATATAATAACACAACAATGCTAATCGACTCATCACTCATTTTACTAGGATTTCAGAGGTCCCTAACTAGAAATATTAATTAATTGCGTTGCTTGGCAACCTGGTCAACTCTTCTAAGCTTTCCATGATGACCATGGCATTCAAAATTACATTTATTGGATTTATTAAAAAGTGAATGCAAATACACAAGCTCCTTCCAAGTAGCCTGAAGAAGAGAAGCGCATGTCACTGGTGATAACTTTTGGGTTTGCGACGCAAGTTAATTTCGCAATCAAAGTGTACCATATTTTCAAAATGGATCGCTAGGGAATTTTCATGTCTCATGACTACTCCATGATCTAGAAATTAGGCCAACCCACAGACTTTGCTGACACACACCTCTTTGGTGGTTTCACAACACGGCGGTTGTATCAGGAGAATCGCTGCGTCTTGAAGGAATTGACTTTGGGGCCAACGGATGACGATGCCCCTTTGTGCGCAACCACCAAAGTGGCATGATTCCGTGAAGTCAAAGGGTCGCCCTAATTTCTGGATGGTGGCATTTTTATGATGAGAATTCCATAGAGCTCCATTCTGAAAATATGTCACACTTTGATTGTGAAAGGAACTTGCATCGTGAATTCACAAGTTATCGCCAGTGGCGTGTGCGCTGCTCATGTATAGTCTACTTTGAAGGGGTGGATGTTTTTGCATTAGTTGTTTAATATTGTAAATCCAGTCAAAGCAATTTGATCGGAATATCGTGCTCATAACAGAAAGCTTGGGTGACGACAGTGTGAATTGAGAGTAGACCAGTTTGCCAAACACCATGCTATTGTCAGTGGCCTAAATATTGAATTTGAGCAAATGGGAAAAAAAAACCTTGCATTTATTAATAGGTTAAGGACGACTCATGTCAGACGTCCAAGTGCGTCTTCGGGCACCGTTCAAGCAACGCACAAAAAATCAGGAACAGATAAATGCTGAAAAAGTTTCCACAATTCAGTCTGACATATTTTGTTGCTTGTGATTGCTTAAATGTTTTTAAACAAGTAAAATGTATTTGGAAATAATTCTATGATTTCACTTCACAGGGACTTTAAAATACTCAACACATAACGGCATGAGCTGGAATCCCACAGGTAATGGTAATCATGAGACTGTTTCTGTTTTATACTAATCTTACCCCTCTTCACTGATGTCATCAGTGGTATTATCAACAGTGATGGTGGTCAGAAATTTGTGTAGCCCCAGTTGAGCTCCATCAGCATTTTATATGATAATCTAAAATATATTTTAAAATGATTTTCTCAGTCTCCTTATCTATAAGTCAAGCACCCCTTTCGACCTGGGAGAGAAGAAAATCCTGGAGCCGTGTCTGATTATCACCATGACGACCCATAAAGAGGCAGTAGAGGTAGTGTGACCAAAATCATTTCATACGATGGTGAGAATTTCTTCAAACTTTTCCTTGGGACACTTGATTGATCTGAATATTGGCACTTATATAATAGGTATGCGTGTAAAAATTACAGCAGCAAATTCATTACCAGAGGTTGTTTTTTAACTCCCTCGTCTTGTAATGATTTCTACAAAAAAAAATTATAAAATGGCAGATGCAAGCTGATGTAATTTTTCTATGAAGAAGAATCTATTGGCAGAAAAAGAACAAGCATAATGCGCAATACCTGATGGAGTGCGGTTTGGGTCTTTTGGATACAGTCAAGAACACGCAGAAAAGTTCAGTCAATTTTTCCAAGATATTTTGGAAGTGAATTTTGGTAATCTGATATAATCAAATGATGAAGTTGTCAGGAATGTTTTCCGCATAACTATTTCTCAAAGGGGTATATCGATACCACTGCTGCATAATCTGAATATTGAGACAGGCGACCCCTGTGGAAGATGTTTTCAATTTGTGGGAAATATAAGGTGTATATTTTTAATGACGACCAATACAGTTTATTCATTTTTTATTTGAGCCCTTTTGAGATTGCAGCCGATGTATTTGACCGTGGCTGCTTACCCTTCAGACCTCATCTTGAGTCTCATCTTGTTAATCATCATCATTAAGCACATTGTGTAACTCTAACAATTATAATAATAGCTGCGTTTCCGGATAGCAGTAGCACAGACTGTCAAGACTGTGGTCAATTTCTTGACTCACCAAAAAGAAACTGGATTGACTACAGGAGAGAGGGCACTTGGCTATGTTTGTCCATCTGTTCTAGTTAGCAATCTATTTTCTGGTTCATGGAGAATGACGCAAGATGTTACAAACAGATGGCAGTCTTATTATTTTTATTTTATTTTGGGTGGTGGATGATGTAATCACTGACTCATAGTGACTGAAATGGCAATACCTTTAATCAAAATGTAAAATGTAAATAATTGGTTCTTCTTTGTGTCAATCCTCTCCTTTTGTTTAATTTTAATTATTTTTTTGTTCATCTATGGCAACTACCTTAAATACTTAATGAAGGAACCTACAGAATGGATGACTACATGATCGACATCAATTAAAACAATACACTCTTTTTTCAAGAGATGGGCATTTCGTCCCTGGGACGGCAGAGTGCGTCGGTCCGTCAGATGGTGATTTTTGGGTTGGTGGACGCAGGACGAGAAATTTTCTAAAAAGGACAGATTAAGCAAGGCTGAACGTGCGTTTTCGTCCGACCCCTTAAATGCACAGAACTCAAATATTTGCACTTGGAACAGAACAAATTCTTGTCATGTACTGTGTCTCCCCCTCTCTCTCTCTTTCTTTCTCTCTCTCACTCTCTCTCCCTCTCTCTCACATGCTCCAGTGAGCGAGCGAGCAGGAGATGGGCTGTATGAAGACGCAATTGAGAGGCAAAATAAGCATTTTATCCATTCATTATCTGTACCACTTCTCCTCACAAGGGTCCCGGGGGGTGCTGAAGCCTATCCCAGCCATCTTTGGGCAGTAGGCGGGGTACACCCTGAACTGGTTGCCAGCCATCGCAGGGCATAGACGAACAACCTCACACTCATACCTAAGGGCAATTTAGAGTTGTTGTTTTTGGAATGTAGAAGGGAACCGGAGTACCTGGAGGAAACCCATGCAGGTACACGGAGAACATGCAAACCACACAGGAAGGCCGGAGCCGGAATCGATCCCACGACCTCTGCACTGTGAGTCAATCGTGCTAACCACTCACCACCATGCCGCCCCCAAGCATTTCATGTTATATTTAATTTGAGAAAAGGCCTAATGTGACAAAAAAGGAACAATGCACTCCCAGCTTGCTTTGTGGCACTAAGGATTGCAAATAGCATTTAAAATGCATGTTTTGCATCTAATATATTTATTCAATCTAGATTTTATTGTTTCATTATTTGTGAGTATGCTATTCAGTTTGCAGTTGCGTAATTATTTTCGCTTTGATGTGACACCGTCATCCACAATGGCGTGTTGACAAATGACTTCAATACGCCTCCTCATTGAATGAATGTAACTAAATGTAAGTTTATTCTAGGACTGGGCGATATGACCTAAAATCAATATCGCGATAAATTGAGCAATTTTACCTCGATAGCCATAAATGCACAATACATTTCTGACCGTGGACCAAAATCAAATTAAATGCAGGAAATGCATATTCACTGTTTTTTTTTATTGACCAACTGGTACACATTACTTTCAATGGAAAATAAAAGTACAAAAATCATTTGTATTAGCATTCCCAATATCTTACTTTGCATGACTTGAACAATATCACAAAGAACAGGAGAAAAAGGGTACTTCTCGCAAAATCTTTTCTGCAAATAGATTGCGCCAAGGTGCTGTAATGCCATTTGCAAAGGCCTAGATTTGTGTGAAGGTCTCTTGTAAATAATATAAATAATGCCATGTGCAAAGGAGCTAGTGTGGTTGGTAAATAAAATGCTAAATAAAATGGGGAAAAAAAAGTCAATGCAAATAAACAAGTGTACATCATCAGGAATATGTGCTTACGATGCACTTTGTAGTTCGTGTTCTTTTGCTCAAACATCGTCTTTATGGAAACCAAAACATTTCCAAAGGACAGATGTCGAATTTCTTTTCGGGACAAGCGCAACAGGAACAACTTCAACGAAGGTTACTTCGTCTTCAGCCATGTCAGCCGCTTCTGGATTGAATCGCCAGCTACGACCGCGTCGTCAGTTTTCTTTCTTGTTCAGCTGTGTGGAGTCACGTGACTACAGCCGCTGTAGGGCATTAACATAGCTGCAGACAGCAAAGACTTCTTTTTTTTTTTTAAACACCGAATTTACCGACATGGGCAAAATGATGTCGGTCATTGAATTAAATTTCAGTAACGGTAAATTTTCGGTTTATCGCCCAGCCCTAGCTTATTCTGTTGCTCACAATAATAAAAGTGCAAATGTACCTCACTGCCTCGTGAGTGTCACAATATATCAGCTAAGGTAAGTGCAAATTAATTTCTATGGCAAAATATAGGTACTGAGGTTTGTGGCGGATATTGAAACATTTGCCATGAGCCTCTCTTTATGCAGAGCCTTTTTTTTTTGTGTTGCGCTCTTGAGGGCGGTGGGGTTAAATGCAAGGACGAAATCGCTTTAAAGGGATGAATACGGAGGACAGTTATTCTTATAAAAAAGTGTAAGGATGGAAGGGTTTCCAGGTCATGGTCGGAGGACGAGGGACGGAATGTCAAAATAGGGTAAAGTGCACACCTATGATTTTTTTCCATGGTTCTACCCTTGAAACTCTTACAATATGCCAACGTGATCTCGGCTTCTAATGTTTAGCTTCAAATTACCCAAAATGTCAACTCTAATATTCCCGGCCACCACACATCCACAAACGTCTGATAGAAAATGCTCCAGAATTCCTTCTTTCCAATTGGTCTTCTTCATTGTTTGATTTTGATTTTTTTCAGAAACTGACATCTACCACATTAGCAAAGCAATTCCATCATAGTCACATTTCTAATACTCGTGCTCTCAACCGCAACATAAATCACCAGAGCAGGGATGACCATCATTCTCATGAGAATGCCTGTGCCAAATCAATAATTTGTAATGTTGTATTAAAGTTTCTTTAAAAGACCTCTTTTAAGGTGTAGAATGGTATTTTTGTAAACAATTAAAGGTATTCAATTATGTTATATTATTTATGTGGGTTACCTAGCCCTGTAATTCTTAGACTGGAGTTTTTCTGTGCGTACTCTCCCAC
This sequence comes from Idiotropiscis lumnitzeri, assembly GCF_059441095.1. Classification (NCBI taxonomy): domain Eukaryota; kingdom Metazoa; phylum Chordata; class Actinopteri; order Syngnathiformes; family Syngnathidae; genus Idiotropiscis; species Idiotropiscis lumnitzeri. The sequence goes on along the minus strand of NC_142397.1, from coordinate 16,269,453 downwards.
TCCAGTGCCACCTCTTCAAAGTAGACAGACACTCTGAGAAATTACAGTTGAAATACTAAAAAGTGTCTTTCTTGCTTACACAACAAAAGAGGGGTGATGATTTAATATTGAGGTGCTTCAAAAAAAATCCGATCTGAGTTATTCATAGACAAAATATGTTGAACTCTCACGGTGTGTATTTGTTTGAAAATGATCATTGGAATAAAAAATATGATGAAAGCACGGGATCCCTTTAAAGAGCCCCATGGAGCCCACTATACAGTATTGGAGTGTACACTTGAGAAGAAAGCTTTGACTTGTTTGGTCAGTAGAAGGCATTATTCAGATCCAGCTGAGCACAATCAAAGTATTTGGAACTAAAGACTCAGAACTACTTGAAACGACTTCATTAATTAAACTTTGCAGGATTGGCAAATTATCCAGACAAAAACAAATCCCTGCGCACTCTCCCCTTGTTACCTCTCTGTCCCAAAACAAAATTGGGACAAGACGATAATGACTCCACTGGCAGCCACTCAGCACGCACACTGTGGGATGAGCAAAAATGAAATTGATGTGAAAATCCGACGTTGGCCAGGGATGGAATGGAAGGGATTATTTTGACGATTGTACTAACACCGTGTCCCTCCCCTGTTCTTCCCTTTCCAAAACGCCACTCTTGCCATTCATCTATTCGTGCATGTGCAATTCTTGATTGGCGTGTGCTCTTGTGACAATAAAATTTATTTTCACTTGATCCTCGCCCATATCCCCAATTCCCTATCTGAATACAAGTAGAACTGTTGGACAATCCAATCCAATCAAAATGAAAAAGGAGGTAGCGAGAGAGAGGGAGGGAGAGAGAGAGGGGGGGTACTTGTTTTCTAACAGCTCAGCATGTAAAGACATAAGTGACAAAAGTAAAAGTCTTATTTTCTTCCGTGAAGTCATCAATTGATCACCAATCAGCCAAATTGTACTTGTTGTTGAGTTGTGCAAGTCTGTGCAGGTGGCGCATGCAGTGAACACATTGCCAAGCATGAATACCTTCTAACCCCACATCGACAACTCCTCAGATCATCGCGCATTTGCTACGGCCGGTAACACTGTTAGCAAACACTAATCTGTGCTGAACACTGAAGCTCTGCTCTGTGTAGTCCAGTGGCTCAACTCCAGCTGTTGCTAGGACATGGCAGATCTTTGGCCAGTCAAGATGCCAAGTCGTGGACAGAGAACCTCGGTGTGGGGGCACAATTGTGCAAATTAGGTAAACAGTTATGTCACAATCTGGAAAAAAAAAATTAGTGACTCGCAGCTGATACTATTGTGAAATGCAAAATAAAAGATTTACTGGGTAAATTCATTTCACACTGGCTGGGTAGGCAGGCAAGCCAGATCGCCAACTATATGAGCAATTTAAATGTCTATTTTCCTCCGCTTCGAAACTACAGACCACAACGCAAAAAAGGTGCTGTGAAGAGTGTTTTCAGTAACACGCATCTTGAATCAGTGGGAAGACAACTACTGGTATGTCATGCCCTAGATTGAAAATGCTAAGGTCTGTGCCCATGCTATCGAGGGTCAGATGTCACCATAAGAAGATTCAAGTGATTAGAACGTTAAAGCAGCTTGTGGACAAAAAGAAGACCCTCTGTAACCACCCCTTCATTCAAATAGTTACACAATCCTCATGAACTGTAGTCTATAGCCTTTCAAAGATGTGTAAAAATGTTAATCTATGCAAGTTGTGCATGACAACTGCTCTCAAATGAAATAGTCATTGCTCGATTAATCTGTTGATAGATTTCTTCTATAAAGAGAGTTCAGAGGTTAAGCATATTCTAATCTTTATATTTGAGGCTGAATGACATGTTAGGCAAAATTAAACAGTTTTAAAAAAAAAACATATATGATGTTTAAAAAGTGATAACTGCCACTCTTATAACACAAATTGAGAAACACTTAAATGAGTATACCCACAAGACAAGTGACTGTTGTACTACTTTGATTAAAAAGTAGCATCTTAAATTGAACTACTTTGAGCTTTGCAAAATACTTAGTTCATTATAACTTATATCTCGCATACGCATGTACATGAAATAATACCATATCGGGCCAAAACACATTTCTGTCATTTGATTAAATGCAACACTGCGTGACAAGTTCGAAGCATAATGATATATAGAATAGCACCCGAATCCGAGCTTTTGGTTTTTCAGCTGCAGATACCAAGCCCCAATCCAAGTCTTTTATAGCGCATTCTGCGTCACGGCTCGGCATGTGCTTTTCGCCGCGGCCGCTTCAGGAGCATAAATGTCGGATAGCGAGCTTCACGACAACTGGGGTGAAAAGTTGGACTTTGAACGATCGACTAACAATTAAAATTGTGAAAAGCTTCTCGGATTACGCATGACTCAGTTTCTTTCCTGCCTTGATTCTCTTGACAATCATTGACAGTTATGCATCGGTATTCTTAATACATTGCCAGCTGGTCTTCATATTTTACCTCTGCTGTCCTTTGTATTAACTTTGTAGTGATGTCTGTTGCTAATTTGAAACTCTTTGAGACGTTTCTGTGTTTAAGGGCTCTATAAATAACTATGACTAGACTTTATACTATGGTTATAATCACTCTGTTTTGGGGGGACTGTTCTGTCCCATGCAAATGAGAGTGCATACACATACATATATATATATATATATATATATATATATATATATATATATATATATATATATATATATATATATATGTGTGTGTGTGTGTATGTATGTATGACGTATTTTTATTGTGCTTCATTTCTTTTTTTTGTATTTATTATTATTTTTCTTTTGTTTTCATTTTAATTTTCAAAATGCGGTAGTGCTGCACCCTTTCGCCTTCCATTGGCATGCAGCAACTGTAGGAAGACGAAGCAATGTGCCAAAAGAGAAAAGGAAAAAAAAATCATTCATAATCTGCCACAAACGCATGGCTTACATCACGTGGTCACTGACATCTGCCCAGCAGAGGTGACAGCTTGCATAGTCTAGGACGTGATTATGTTGGATAAGGGCTGCTAGGGTATTACAGTAACAAAAAAATGACTACATGTAACTAACAAACTCAATTGGAAATAATGCAAATGTTTTATGCAAGTTCATATGGCACATTAATTAAAATGTTTCTCGTACTGCAGGCTGTTATTACTGTTGTTACCCACACCGGTAACAATGTTAACATAGCTTGCCTACAAGAATAACTCGGTGCGCACTTTGCTTTATTACACTGTGACAAGAGGCTCTTGTGTAATGAAGCGCCATCAATATGCCGCGTGCACCGCTTCTCCAACCAAAATACTCTCAAATATCAGCGCACATCAAATTGTCAGCCCTTTAACCAGAAAGGGGCTTGGTTAATGAGAAAAGTTACACTTCCAAAACACGTTGGCAACTGCTCCCTTCCACTTCCAACCAATCAGCAGCAATAAAGACAGAGCCGCCAAAGTTATAAAACGAGCCTTGTTTACCTTATAATGGCTGTGTCACCCTGGCGGACCGTGATGTTGTCGGTGGCCCGCTGCATATCCACACTCCGGACGGGGAATCCTGTAGGAATGAGACATAGCAGTCTGAAAAAAGAAGCCTGCAACTGCCTCCAAAACGATTTGCGTCCGACGAGCATTTTTTAAAGCTCTGCAGCGCGCGTTTCAGCAGCAATCCGAGAGATAGAAAAAAAAACAAAAAAAAAACAGAAATGATTCGGAGTAGTTGTCCAGAAGTCTTAAATAAACAATCAGGTCCAATATAGTCCAGTAAAGTACGTGGGTTTGAAAACATGCAGCGTTGTCCTCGCACGAAAGACCAAATGATGTGCAATGCTTTCGGTGTGCTGCGATATCTTTCTCTCTCACCCACCCCCACACCCCCTCACCCCACACCCCTCTCCCTCTCAGTCTCGCTCTCCTTCGCTCTCTCTGGTTATCCAGTGCCTGGCTGTGATGCTCCCAATTGGTTGTCAGGACAACAGCACCCCCCGAGGTCCCTTTAAGTGGCACACGGAGCAAGGAGGGGGCAAGAATATTGGAAAGACACATGGCCTTTTATGAAAGTCTCTTTAAAGTTAATTCATAGATTCTAAATAGAGTATATTATAATGCATGCTTGAAGTTAACTTTTGAGAATACAGAAAAAAAGAAATGCGATATAGTTTTAAACTGTTATTCACCATTATTTTTTTTTTTTAGATAATTTTCAAGCCGTGCTTACGTTGGGGGAGACCAGCGATTCATATGGGGCCCCTGGAATGAGTCACCCCCCCTCAATTTATATAAGATCTTGAGCTGCTGTGTGGTGTCGTTGAGACACCAATTGGCAGCCACATTACGTTTACCATGGCCAAATGTATTATGTTCATCAGGCTTTCGCTGGCTGAGCTAACAAGCTGGCTTGTTCTTTTCAGCTTCCATCCGGATGCCCTAATTGGGCATGATTGTTGAAATCTGATCACGGGTTACATACAGTATATTCAAATTTTATGTGAATCGATAGATAGATAGATAGATATTTGAGGCCGCTGAGATAAATCCTGTTCTTACCAGAACAATGATAAAAATAACATTTAATTGGTGTGGGATATGATGCAACCAGGCTCTAACCACTTTGAAATCTTTTTGGTCTCATTATCTGCATGGTATATTTAAATATTATTTTCTGCTGACTCCCGACCTACTTGTTTCCCTCTCCGCCATTCCATTTGGAGGAGTTTAACTGAGCTGAAGCAGTATAAGAGACTGTGGAAGAGAAAGTGCAACCAAGGTTGGACACTGTGTCCTGTGGTAGAAAGTTGGAGGTGCCAACAATGATGACTGCATATAAGTCATCCCTGAGTCCATTCTCACCTCCTCCATCACCAGCTGGCACTTGGCGGCAAGTCACCCTCTGTGCAGAGAAAATAATGTGCTGTAGTCTGCACGTCTGGCGAGCCTGAAGGCGAGCTGTAAAGATTGTGGTATCACTACAATCCCCTCTAGCAGAAGCGCTAAGTACTCCAAACACAAAACTGACACTACTATCCTCTTGTGAGCTGAAATACAATATGGATCTTTGTCAAAATCTACTCTTCTTTTATATGTGGAAAAATGAATGATCATGAATGATCAAAAGCTGTCCTGTGGAATGACGCTGCATCTGAATCTGATCCATTTCATACATTTGTGAGACGTTAACATTTCCAAAACAACTATTTCAAAAGCCTGTGCATGGGTAGTGAGTCATTGCTTTGCCAAATCTCATTTGATCAAGTTGTAACTGGTTGTGCTCGTTCGGAACAGCTAAGAGAAACCAACTTTAATCCAAAATGGTTACAATGGGTATGATTTTTGAATCAAGCAGAAACAAGTTTAGGCAATGGTCTGCTCTTCCAAGTTAATTCCAGGTAGATGGGCAATCACTGCAGATGGGTGGGGGACAACTTTCTATGCTTAGGTGTCCTTGACAAGGAGGAAGAAGAAACTGATTTGCCGAAGTCCATACAGAAGGTTGAAGCGTGCAAACGACGTTTAAAGAACTGCAAGCAGACCTCCCTGGGCGATGATGTACAGTTGGACATGGAGATAGCAGATGTGTGAAGTGGGAACTTCCCTGATCGTTCATTCTTCAATCCCTCAGGTAGCACTGCATTAAGAACCGGCATCATTGTAGGTTATCACCACAGGGGATCAGGAACACTTGAGAAAACTATTGCCAGTCAACACAGTTAGTCGCTACATAAACAAATGCAGGTTAAAACCCTACCATGCAAAGCAAAAGCCCATTCTCAACAACACTGAGACGCGCCGGCGGCTTCTCTGGGCGCAAGCTCATCTGAGATGGACTGATGCAAAGCGGAAAAGTCTGCTGTGGTCTGATGAGTCCACATTTCAATTTTGGAGGGTAAATTATGGATATCGTGTCTTCCTGGCCAAACAGGAAAGGTCCAAATGAATTGCTGTCAGTACAAAGCTCAAAAGCCAGCATTTGTGATGGTATGGAAGTGAGAAAATGACACATGTGACACAACAGCATGGCTTTGTATTGAAAAAGTGCAAATATTTGAACGGCCTGCCAGCAATGGAGATTTGTCTTGCATTAAAAATGTTGACTGTTGAGCAACTGAAGTTGGACATGACACAAGAATCAAGCTAGAATTCCAGCACAACCCGTGTCGCCGATTGTTAAACACTTATATTGAGTGTTGTTAAAAAGAAAGTTATTGTAACACACTGGTAATCATGCTCCTGTGCCAACTTTTTTTGAACATGTAGGAATCAAATTTACAATGAGTGAATATTTGCCTCCCCACCAAAGTTCATTCATTTGAACACTAAATATATTTTTAATTAGTAAGTATTCACCTAAATACAGGTTGAAAAGAAAAAAAAACAGGTAATTCCATCACAATTTTTGTGAACCTCTGGATAAACCAGACTTATTTTTAAGAAGATCACAACCCACCACGCACACACGAAGCAGACAAAGCACTTTAAATCTGCTTTTGCAAGAATGTCAAAGCTTGACAGGTTTCAGGTGGCCTGTGAGCAATTTAACATGTAAGCAGATGTCCAAATGAACTGTGTGTGTGTTGTTCACTTTTGAAGAGATGTGAGCTGTTTGGGAACTAACCGTTTCGGGCGGTTTAGGAGTGCTTTACTTGTTTGTTCCCCACATCTATGGGATCATATCTAAATCCCAGCTGCCTTTTCTTCACATCTGCGTAACGTCTGTTTAGATAATCCCACATTTCCCCCCCTCCTATGTCTTTGAAATCTTCCAACTTGTTGTTATATTCAAAGGTTTACAGTATATCCTAGCTAACACGGTTTTGCATACATAAAATGTTGTATAAGTGATATATATAGAGGAGGAATGAATAGTCCATTTTTTTCTTCATAATCGTGCAGATTATTTTTTGCAAGTAAATCAGTTAATACATTTTGGGGAACTTTTACACTAAAAAATGAAACAAAATAATTTAATTGAATCTTTTTGTAATATTTAGCAGCTTATTGGCTTTCTTATACATAACGGCAATTTCAAACATTGCGTCAGTTGCTGATGCTGTTTCTGCTAATTGATACTTTGTTTGAGAGTGGCGTGATCGCACAGAATCTGTAAATTGCCAAAGTTTGACCTCTTCCTGCACATAATGTTTTTCGTCTCAACATCCCAAAAAGACACATTGCGCACAGCCTCTATTCACACAAACAACGTGCCTCAATCTTCTTGAAAAAGAATTGCTTTAAAATGGCCTCTTAGGGTCATCTCTCCTCTTGCCATTTACTTCTATCAAAGAGTTAAGTCACACAGAGACCTTGAAGCAGAGGATTGGTTTAGCTTGACTGGGAATATGTTCAAGGTGAAATCCTTTGGGGGTAACAAGTACAATTCCAAGGATATCGTCGGAACAATTTCCACTGTGTACTTTTGACCACAACAAATCCCTGACAGAAAAATACGGTTGAATCGACATTGCAATATGGTTCGTCTTAAGCGTTGAATCTACGTTGAAACTAAACATTGAGCTTAATTCAAGCAAAATAGAACGTTCATTCAATGTAGATTTTGAATCACAAATTACAATGCTGACAAAATGTTGTTGAACCAACGTTGAGCGACCATCAGTCTGGTAAAGAAATTGAAATTTCTCACAGTCACCGTAACATATTCAATAAAAATTTCAAACAATAGTCATACCAGAGAGAAAAAGTTAAACACGCAAACTCTTTTCCAGATGTGGGCCTCATGCTAAATGTCACTTAACCAAAACAAAAAAAAAAACAGGAGGGGAGTGATAAGCAGAGATGGGCACTTGAGCCTATTTGGCCGGTTCATCCTTCATCCGCAACCTGGGCACCCATCTGTCCTTGTCCCTCCGTCCTTATTCATAAAATCATCGTCCCGCATTGAGTTCTGTTCAACCTCTTCCGAGCTTGCATTTCAGCAGTCCATCCTGCATGGATCATGCAGCAGGACAAACGACCCCAAACTGCCAGCAAGCCGACCCAGAAGGGCTCAAAAACAACAAAATTAACGTTTTAAAGTCCGAATTTAAATCCAATTGAGATGCTGTGGTGTGATATTCAACTGGCAGTTCATACTAGAAATCCCTCCAATATGGCAGTGATGAAGCTATTCTGCAAAGAAGAGTGGTCCAAAATCCCTCCATAGCTGTGTGAAATACTCATCACCAATTATTGCAAACATTTGATTTCAGTTATTGCTGTCAAAGGTAGCGGAACACGCTATTATGTTGAAGGGGAAATTACTTTTTCACATTTGGCTAGCTAGGTTTGTGTTGTTTTTCCCACTTGGTAAATAAAATCATCGTCTAGAAACTGCATTTTATAAATCCTCTGGTTGTCTCAGTGTAATATTAAAATTGGCTTGATGAAATGAAACCATTGTGAGTGATACATTTGCAAAAAAAAAAAAATAATATATATATATAAATTGTGTATGTTTTCCCTCACGACTTTGCAGTTTAGTTTGAAATTGTACATAAATGTGATGCACCATGCTTTTGTTCTTAACTCGATAACTTTGCAGCATCAGGGGCATCACGACGCATATGTGAAATTCCGCTCAACATTTATAAAGTAACAATCCAAAAATGGCAAGAAACAGTCCTATATGAATACAAAAAAAAATTGGAAAGAGAAAAACAGTTACAGTTACATAATCCTTATATCAAGTTCAATCCATTTAGAATTCAGGAGACGCGATTTTGTATCCAAATAAATATCTATGGTTAAACACTTTTTAAACAGTTTTACTGTTTTTTCGTTTTTCCCAATAGGAATGATGTTTTGAAATCAGATCAAATGGTTGACTCGCATCTGACAACGGAATGTGTGCCAGATTGCATCGTATCATTAAAATATATCAGGTTTTACAACGTTAATTGAGTGACTATTCATCCCAAATTCTGGGAATGTCTTGTCGGAAAAGACTTACATGATACAAAAGAACTTGATTCCACCAGGATTTTAACTCACAAAAATGCCCATCCATTTTCCTTTTCTTTTTAATTTTAGGCAAAGGAAAATCATCTCTCTCTTCTGTTCCACTATCTATTGAGTTCCGTCAATTCAAATTAAAACAAACAAACAATATTATGTGCTCATTGGAGTGACTGCATGCATATATTAATGGGGACATGCATGAATTCAAATGGTTTATCGTCCATGAAATTGCATATAATGGAAATTTGTCCATGGCTGATGCTCTGATTATCACCCAAGGCAGGAGCAGTAACGGAGGCAAATACTATGAAGGATTTGTGTGCGTGTGTGTGTGTGTCGGTGTGTGTGTGTGTGTGTGTGTGTGTTTGGAGCTTTAAGGGTGATGTTGTGTGGGCTGGGGAGTTGGATGGTAGCATTTCGAACATGGTATAGGAAGCGCGGCTACTTGCTTGTTTACAAGCCAATCTACATTGTCTGAAAAAGAGTCTCCTCTTTTGCTTCATAATTTGTAAAATACAACTACAATCAATGTTTCTTTTTCACAAATTTTTAACAGCCAAGCGAATAACGAGACCACCATAATGATTTAGTATTTTACCCAAGATATGTACCTCATCCCATCTTTTACAACTCATAACTGTACTCGAAGTTTAATGCCCCTCTACTTCTTTTTAGCTGAAGTGGCACATATATAGAGCGGCTCCATGGCGACCCAGTCAAAGCCTCCCTCGCATCCAAGCAGCCAGTTCCGTGGCTCAGCCTCATTTATTTATGACTTCCCCCAAGCTCACTTTCTCTCCTCTGGCTTTTTCAAACTGCTCACCACCTTTGTCACATTCACTCACTCACTTTTCAATGTTCAGCTATTTCCCGGTTTTTAAGAGTTTCCCTGTCTGAAAGACAGCATCAAGTTAAGGCACAGTCCCATTTGGCTCTATTATTTCAAGATCAGGTGGTTTGGGAGAATGTTTTTTTTTTTTTTTTCTAGCAATGCAGGGAGAGCCTCACAGAGCTGAAAGCGATTTGTTGATTGGCTCGGGAAATTCTTTAGTCAGAGGTTATATATACACATCCTGCATATTATGCTAATAGGTCTTCAAAGTCAGAACAGAAGTCCGTCCGTCTCAGACAGATCTTGTGTTTACGTGAATGAACAGACTAATGATGTTTACATCATATGATTGTGTTCCAGTCTGTATTATTGTACGTCAAATTCTGTACAGCTGTATTCTGTTGTTGATTCAGCCTTTGCTGAGTTGAATCAATAAGTTCTCTTAGAATAATAAGTATGCCAAAATGAGCCAACAAAAAAAAAGTAAAATTACTGAGATTTCAATAATTTCATCTATCAGTATTTGATGTTGATTATCTTATGCAGCTGTGGGTGGGACCGAGAGAAAAATGGCAAAAATTATTTGGTGTAGGTATTGTGCCTTTGTTTGTATAAATCACATTGAGTGGCCTTGTGCATAACATGTACTATAAAAACAAAGCTGCCCGTGCCTTACCTTTTGTACAGAGTAAGCGAGAGCCACAATAGCATCCCTGCATGCAGTCTGTACAATTTCCAAACAGAAGAGGTCTTTTAAAAAGTAAGAAACTGCACGATTGCTCTCAATCAGAGTTCACCAATTTTTGTCTATTCCTGTGTACAATTCAACCGAATGTACAGACACGGCTGACCCAGCTGGTGTGTAAAGCGAAAATGCAGGGCGGGTTTTTTGTTTCCTATTTAGTGTCTATTTTAAAACAGACTTACCTATGTCTGTGTGGTGGTTCTAGATCACCTGGGAAGCATATATATAACGCAAAAGCGAAAAGGCCTAAAAACTGGCTGTACTGGGGAACAACTCACATACATAGCCAAATGTGAAATCAGATGATGTAATATCTTCTACTTTCCCATAGAATGAAAAGTATCTCCAACACTACTTTCGGAAAATGCCTGGCTTCTCTATGTGTATCCAACGGAAATTGAAACTAAAACAGAGACACTGCATCCAAAACGGGCCTGCTTGCAAGCTACACCATCTGGATCTGCAGAGGTACAAAGGCATTTAGACAGATGGAATTAGTTCCATCGTCAAATATATGCTCCGAGGTAAGAGTTTTGGTTGAACACTCATAAAAACAGTTTGAGCAGCCAGTCTGGTCCGACGTCTAGAGCGCTCAAGATCATCAGAAGCTACAACCTGTTATGCAATTATGTTTTTCCCCCCACAATCAAAGTAATCATTCCAATCATAGCCAGAAATACAACAAAGTGTTCGTCTTAAAACGGATGAAATGATGGTTGATGATATAGCAATGAATTATTCCCACTTCTAGAAAATGAAACAGGACAAAGGATTTCATGTTTTATCTTGTTGAGACTGAAAGAAATTAAATAATGAAAGAAGCTCAGTAAAGAAGTATCATGTAAAGAAGTAACGTGTTCATCAAAAAGATTGGTTGAAAAGATTTTTCACAGAATGTCTGCTGGGGTCATTTAAAGGTTTGTAAATCTAGTTCCTTAATCTAGCTATAATCAAATTAAATACAATTATCTAACAACAAAAGTGTGGCTAATGAAAATGCTAACTGGCTAGCAACTCTGGGAAACCACAGGTGGCAGTAGCAAACAATCTAATGTCATCACTACACTTTGTCGACAGCCAAGTTGGAGCCGCCATTGAACGGCAACTACAGATTATGCCTCGAAGTAGCTGTTGTTTCAAAAGGACAAACATCATTACAGTATGCGCAACTGTGTAAAAAGTGTAAAATGGGCTAAATGCTTACAGTGTCACATGAATTGCATTTTTGCATTGTCAGGTCAACTGCTTTTTTTTTTGTTATTGTGCGGCAAAACACACACACACATTTCTTGGAAATCATGTTTATTTTGTCTGTGCAAGAAGTGAGAACATATTCAGCTTGCAGACAACACAAGCAAAATCATTCATTTCGAAGCATTGCCTCGGTATTCAAAGTGTGATCTGTGAGTTAGCCACAAAAATATAGCCCGCAAAACTTTACACAACAGAGTACAGATGCGGTCAGACAAAGCAGCTTTGATCAGAGTGTATGTCTATAGAACTGATAGATTGTTTGTCTTCACAATGTCACAGAATAAAAGCAGACGCAAGGTCAATGAAAGAAAAATGTACTGTGCAACAAAAATACTGAAAACTGGGACTCTGAGAGTACTAGAGAAAGAAGGTATCTGTCTCTATCACCAACCATCTCAAGGCAGGGATTTATCTGTATGTTATTCAGGTTCCGCCATTTTTCCAAGTTTGTGGGGAAAACCAAGGACAAAGCTTTCTGCAGAATCTGTCCTACTTGAGGAGGCGAGGTGGATGCAGAGGTTGTGGCCCAGTTAATGCCAGAAGCACAACCATAAATCAACCATAAATTATTAATTGAATTTAGTTAACAGCCCTGAGAATATCTTACGATGGATGTATATTGATTCAGGGTTTGAACCACAGGGTCTAAGGGTGGGCAAAGTATGGCGAGCAGGCAGCATGCGGCCCGCTTTCTTCTTGAACCCAGCGCACCAAGCATGTAATTTATTTATTTATTTTTTTTATATTATTGAAATTACTTTGCATTTTTTTCCTATGTGTGGTTAGTTAAATTAGAGTTTGTGGCAGTCAAAAGGAGCACACAGGACTGACTGCAAAAACATATTTATTCCATACAAATTTGCTCCAAAATCATTCACATAAACACGCCCCAAATTGTATGCCTGCTGGGTGAGAGGCATCGTCATGATGTCCGCCCCATAATCCATCCATTATCTGTACCGCTTCTCCTCACAAGGGTGGCAGGAGGTGCTGGAGCCGATCCCAGCTAACTTTGGGCAGAAGGCGGGATACACCCTTGAACTGGTTGCCTGCCTATCGCAGGGCACACTTAGACAAACAACCATCCGCGCTCAAACTCATACCTAGTGGCAATTTAGAGTGTCCAATCAAGCTGCCATGCATGTTTTTGGAATGTGGGAGGAAGTACCCGGAGGAAACCCACGCAGGCACGGACAGAGCATGCAAACTCCACACAGGAAGGCCGGAGCCGAAATCGAACCCACAACCTCTGCACTGTGAGGCCACCGTGCTAACCAGCCACCCTTTGTGCTGCCCCGCCACATAAAAAATCTATGAAGTGCTAGCTTCTGGCCCACCTGTTTGTTTTAGAAATCAAAGTCTAACTGCTGTTGAATAATAAAAATATGCATTTTTGTGAAGGTTTTATGCATTTACACAATCTTTGTTTTCTTACTACATATTAGAGAAAAAGAAAAAGAAATTCTCACATACATAAAAACTCAATCTCAACGTTTGATTGCCATATTATTTGATCTGCACTGAAAATGATGCTTCATTTACTCTTTTGGCGATGATAGAGTATCCCTTGCTGGGTTGGTCATGCACAGACTGTTGTGTAGCAAGTGACTGCTAGCATCAATCATTTTTGGCCTCATTAGAAAACTTTGGCCTGTCCATATGGCACACTGTTCATGGTCACTGCCTCCCAGAGGACATGATTTGGCTCTCTCATGTTTCACAGATGTTCAGCACTGGTCTTGCCGATTGTATTACAACACAGAGTGTAGATGCCTGTGGGGCAGGACAAGCCTTGCGGAGATGGGCACAGAGGAGAAACTAACACAGATTCACAGAAAAACAAAAAAGGAAAAAAAATGGTAACAGTTCAGAGAGTGTTTTATTTTAGATGTGTTTACGAACGATTGCATTTTCTGTTTAAAAACTAATTTTTTTTGCAAAAATGCCCTTCATTTTAATATTTGTCATTTATCCAATGCATAAATAATTAAAGTTAATTCCAGCATGCCTGTGATCCTTGTGAGGATAAGTGGCTCAAATAACGGATGGATTATTATTTTCTTAACTCTTTTTTTTTAATTGCATTTTCAGTCACAGAGGACACATGAACAGAACATATTTAGCTTGAACAAAATATTAATACAGCGCCCTAAGTAACAATACTATAAATGGAAACAACAAAACCTCTCAAAGCCCCATAGTATATATCTTTTTTTTCTCCAGATGTATACAATTCAAGAGAGACCTGATTCACGGTACATGTGATGGAGGGGCTGGTGAGTGGTGACTTCCACCAAAGTAAAAAGTCACCTTGCTAATAAGAGCAATCACATCATGATTAAATTTGGACAACTTTAATGACCTTGAGGATGTTCCAAATAACCCAACCAAAGGGTCTAGGTTGACCAAAGAGTCATAAACCTCCAAAATAGTATTAAACACCTCTACCCTAAAGCTACATAAAGCAGAGCGGTTTTGACGGTTTTGCAACAGCCGTACGGCTATTTGGCACAAATAATCGTTTGGGAATTGTAGTTCACTTTTTGTGTGCTGCCTCCAAGGAAAGTAATTGCGAAGTGTGATTGCATCGGAAGACGTTCTGAGCCCGCCTAACTAGTAGAATTGTTGTTTTCAAAGGTTAAACACTAATCAATGTCATATGACACACCTGGGCAACCACATATCTTTCAGTCAGATGTCCCAACTCTTGCTCACTTGAACAATGAGTGGACTCAAGCAAAATATGCTCAGTTATGTTTTAAATCGGGATGTAAATACGTAGAAACAAAAGATGAAATGTTTGGATTTTATTTATAATCCTAATTTGATGTCAAACCCAAATATTTAAAATTTGCTGCTGTAAGACAATACAAAATAACCCCCCCTCTCAACTCCCCCCAAAAAATAAAACTGGAAGTCACAGTATTTTTTTTTTTGCCATTTATGTTATAGAATCTCTCCATTAAGAAACCATACTAGAAGCCAGGAACTAAACAGAAACAAGAGAATTGTTGTGGCCAATGCAATAAATGTCACCTATCTCCACCATGACTGAAATGATTTTGGGAGTGACACCCACAAGATATCTGGAGATTGTAAACATGAGATAACAGATGTAATATTTTTAAATGCGCATAGTAGAAGAAATCTCTTGTGCGACTGCTACAGTAAGGGAAAACAAATCCTTAGCTTTTTCCTGCTAGTAACCTTGTACCTCACAGATGGCTTTGTCACTTTGGTAAGATGGCCAACAATTATTACAGAAACAAATAATTTTTTCATAGACAAGCGCATGTGCGCTCAGCATAAGAAATGCTGCACCTTGATTTTCGTGCAGAGACAAGTCTAGTTCCGACAGACCGAGGGTGTATCTGACAATTTTGTGATTGAAAGGACACTAGGTGATCTTTAAACCAGGTAAAAGCAGGTCTAAGTTGTAGCGCAGGTGGTCGGCTTTTGGTGCAATTAGACAGATACTGAGCGCCACGGACATGTGTGGTGGATGTCATTGTGTTTCATTCATCCTAAATACGTTCACGGGATGCATCTAACCCTCTGAATCATTCTAGAAATAAATGTATTGGACACATTATTATTATCATCATCTTAAATATATTTTTGCCATCCTCTCACTTCCCGCGGCACAGTTGTGTGTTTTTTACACGTGGACGCACGATCCGGGGTGCAAGGCGGTTTCCACGTGCTCACTTCACAGTGGCCAACTAAGTGCAAATCTCCTTTCACTTCCTTATAAAGCTAATTTGCGTGCATTTATATCCTGCATTCACTCCAACGAGTTAGTTCGGTTTCCACTATGCAGACGGTGTATTCCAAAAGAAGTAAGACTGTTCTTTGTGCTAGGCACGAAAAACTGTATTTTGTCTATGTAAAGCATCTGAATTTGGTGTGTATGTATGTGTATCTAAGCAAAAGCAAAGAGCTGTAGGGTGAAGGAGAATAAGAGGGTCCAGGAGAAGAGAAAGAAAAAGCAAGGACAAGAAAAGCAAGTGAACACAAAAGGAACAATTGCTTGGAGCGCTTTCCTCCCAGACACCAAAGAAGAGGTGCAATGAGAAGGAAAAGAAAGGAGGAGACAAAAACTTGAACTCCAGGCCCTTTGATAAACAGTGACTAACACATGCATGAACACAACTCATTTTCCCTCCCATGTGTTTTGTCTGTGCTTTGCATATCCTGACATTTCCACATCTTTGGCACTGAATGACTTAGATGAGATCCGGCTTTGAGGCAAAGACTGTGATTAGGATGTTCCTCGAGGGAAAGCTTTTCATCCTAACCACCAGGCCTTGTGTAAAATATCTCCCTCACAAAACCATTCTAATTTATCTTCTGTCATTTCTTGTCTTCAGACTGATTGAAGACGGTTTTTCTTTGTGTTTTCTGTAGGAATCCTTTATCAAGATCCAAATGAGTCATTTGACAGAAACACATAGTTTCTTCTAATCTATGTTTTCCGTCTAAGTATTCAAGGTAGTTGTGAGTGTTATGTTATCCCATCATTTTTTATTAGATTTTTTTTTTTACTCAGAATTCCCATCTCACATTTCACTCAGGTACCAGGAATTTTAATATTGTACCGGTTCTGAGACAAGATGCCTCTTGCTCAATTAGATTTTTTAGAAATCACTGGAACGAGCAATTTGACCAGATTTTGCCATGAGTCGATAAAACATTTGATAACGGTTTTGACTGTGTGCTTCCGATCCGTGGTTGGATAACAAGTCAGGCTTCAGAGCAGGAGTGGGCAATTAATATTGCAAAGGATTCACAAACTCAAACGCTTGCCGAGGGCAAAGCAAAACTGCTAACCTTATCTTTGGACTGTAATATTTTTAATTTGGTAAGAAATAACATATTGCCTTGCAATTGAACGAATTTCAACAATAATTTGGGTTAGAAAATAATCCCTTATGTGTTAACCAGCTCTGACTGGGCTTTCTGCTTAGATGTGGGTTTCTTTCATCTAATGACACAAGAGTTCACTCATGTGACGGCATGGCCCAGAGAGGCCATGCACTTCCCCAGATCAATATAGGGAGGTTGGTGTGCTTAAAAGTCTGTGTCATTTCCGGTCCTGTCCATCCATTATTGATGTCTCTTGATCTTTCAGCAGGCGAGGAAGTATAGAAACCATAATAAAATCAGCTAATTAATTTGCAAAATTATTGAACTAAGATATTCTTAACAGCAGAACTTAATTTATTTTTCCCCCCTCCTGCCATTAAAATGTGTTTAAAAAGAAATACTGGACTGGGAATTATTTGGTCTTCTGTCTGCAACTCCTTAAAAAAAATCCTTTGACATGCGAGATAAGACTTCACAGAGACTGCAGTTAGCTCAAGTTAATGTGAAAATCCGGGATATACTTGAACAGGGCAAGAGGATAATTGACTCTTGTGGACTGGCGATAACATTTCATCCCCACCATAACCTCCGAAAAAAAAAAGAGAGCTCCTCTTCAAATTAAAGGAATAAACTATTTGGCATCCGCTTCAGTCTTATCCAACCCTGAACACTGCAAATCTCTTAATTAATGTTGGCGTGTGCCAACACTATAATACGTTTGCTCTAAGATTTCCAAAATCTGTCCTTTCGTGCTCAGTATGTGCACTCGACGCATGTTCATTAACATTGTCGGTGTCTTCGCAGTCTTCACATTAAAGATTAAAATAAAAATAGTGTTGCAATGAGACTGATAAAACGAGGTGATTAATTATGAATGTTTTCCTGGTTTTGATGTCATGACTCGCTTTCTTTCTGTTAGGGAACATCTACGAGGGAACAAGACTCTTAAAAGATTGTTTCAAAGTTAAAATCTCAGTTTTACTTGTGACATAGTAACACACTGACTTTTTAAATAAATGAAAAAAATAATAAAAAAAAAAAAACGAGATATGATATACAAGTGCAGAGTTGAGATACACACAACATTTTGCAGCGAGAGCTACTTCTTGGGGACCGATGAATGCCAAGGGCTACCAGTTTTATACACGATTCAGAAATAACACATTTACTAACATTAACTTGAATTCCACGACAATGGTGAATTACCATTTATATACTTGAAGACACGGACCATGTTCATGATTTCTCCTGATAATTATCAACATACGCAACAACGCATACATTTTGGTGCGGATCGTTTGCCATTTTTGGACATTTTGAATGGACAAATTATGTCCAGTACCTCCACTGACTCCCAGCAAGACATGGGAAGACGGAAGAGGACGTGACTCAATTGCTGAGCAGAAAGGGGCGTTTTGCGAGTTAGTTATTCACTGATTTGTACAAAATAAATTGATGGGGTTGAAAATCCAAGCTAATATCATTTTCCTGATTGAATGACATGAAGAGATTTTTTGAGTGAAAAAATGAGAGATCGTCGCTGAAACGTTCCTTTAAATGAGGTTGGGGGCCATATTTGTCCTGTGAGCCTTAAGCATGACAGATGTCGATTGGCATATGAACAGTCATCTACGTGTGGCACCCCCCCAAAAAATAAAATAAATCATGCATTGTTTTTATTTTTGCCCTATTTGTTAGAATACCTTCTCAGTATATTGTAAAAATGTCACATAACAGGTAGTAGTAATTGGAACTTCAATTGTATTTCATTTACAAAGTCTTGCAGGGTCCAAACATTTACATGGAATAGATTAGCACAGAGATTGAAATCAGATCAAGGCTAACTCAACTCAAATATTCTCTGATCTTATTCAACTGGCAATTTTGGTTTGTAAAACTGGCAAGAAATATATATATATAATTTTTTGGATAGTCGGACCTGGCGAAATGGTTGTGGAGATATATTAAAACTGCTGTTTCAAAAAACAACGTGGACTTATCATGTCGACTTAATGCTCACATTTTTTTTTGGTGCTTGATCAGTACGGATCACGGATCAAATAATATCCGATGCACATTAGAAACCCACAAAAAATGTACCATTACGATCTTTGCATTATGTAATGGGGGGGAGGCATTTGAATTCCCACTTCAGTTTAGTTTTGCAGATGTACTGGGTTCTCCTGTGACATCTCAGTCACTGTCTCAAATACTTAGCGAACACCAAAGAAATAGTAGAAACGTCTGTCTCCAAAAGTACAGAAGAATGAATAAAACGAGAAAGGAAAAAAAAAAAGCTTTGAGCAAATTCTATCATGTGGATGAAAAGTGGCAATGCTGTATTTTGCTCAGAGTTCAGTTAACCAGCCCCTACCGGCACACAAATAAAAATGATTTTCAGCCTTAAAAATCATAGTTGGCCCCAACACATGGGATCAGATGAAGGGTGAAAGTGATGCAATGTGGCAATCAATTTTCCCAGCTGTAGCATTTACGGCATTTAATTCAATTAACGCCTCGTTTTTTTGGGGGTTTTTTTTTAGGCGATACTGGTGCGACACTGAGCCATTTAGGAAATGAGTAAGGCGATTTTCAAGCTGGCCTTTAAAACAGGAGGCGGTCTTGCGAGTGATTGATGGCCAAAATATAGTTGATTGAGACATGGCTGAGACTCGGTCGCCATATGTGATGGATGGAAAAGATGTGAAAAACAAATTGCACGAGAAATATGGGTGGTTGAAAGCCAAACTGATGGGAAGTAGATGATAAATGAATTCAAATTTTCCCTTAGCAAGCCATTATTGGAGATTTAAGATCTTCTACTGTCACCTTCCCACGCTAATGGAAAAGCAGCAAGCATGCACGGAGTCACAGATAAATACATCACTGTGACAAGAGGAGGGGAGAAGAACATGGGTGAGTACAGCGGAGTGGTGTTTGTGTACAACAGTCCAAGCAACACAAAAATACATCTTAAATTCTGTACTCCGGAATTATATCAATACATTTTCTCACACACCACCTAAAATCCACCAATTTAAAATCTTCAACATGCAAACATGCAAACTCCAGTTAGGAAAGCCGCAGCCCAAATTTGAAGCTTCGGCCTCAAAACTGTGAGGCATTTGTGCTAACCAGTCTCTACCATGCCATCACCACCTAAATGTTTTCAAAAAATGCAACAAGAGTTCAGAATCTTATATCTTATGTTACTATTTTCCAAAGTGTTTTCTGTGTTCTCTTATTTGTATTTTTCGAGTGAATGTCCGATAAACAAGTTAATCAGCGATGTTAAACTCAATCAAGGAATAATAAGAATGATGTGACACAGTGGTTACTTGAATATGAATTAAACAATATAATCAGTTTTGCACTTGCTCAATTATTTACAGCACGGATCCCAAACTACCAGGTTGTGAACTGATACTGGACCGCAAGGCATTTGGAGACTGAAAAAAAAAAACAAAAAAAAAATCTTAGCATTCTTTTTTTAGGGGAGTGGGTGATGGAGCTAAAATGGTGTTGTTTGCAAATCATTTGTTAAAAGACAGACATCTGAGTGAATGTAGTGAGCGGAATAATTTCATGAACTATTTTTTTTTTCCTAGTGCAGTTAAGGAGAAACTCCTACATTGCCGTACGAGGGACGGGGGCGTGCTACGGTGGCTCAGCATGGACAGGCTGCCCACGAGGCGGGTCACATTACTACACTATGATGAAATACTTTTCACATTACGGCATACAGCCGTACTATGCTACGAGTGGATGGAAATATTTCTCCAAAAATGAGGCGGATAAATATGCAAGTATATCCTCAAAACAATAAAAGCACAAAGAGAAATGCTCAATTTTTTTTGTAGCCTGGCGACATATCCCATTTTATGGCACGCTATTCTATTGAACACAAGCTGAGACCAGGTGGCTTATTGGAGTGAAAAACATCATTAGGTGGTATTGTATTTTGTATGTTTGTTTCCATGTCGGTCCATATATATGTATTTTTTTTTTTTGCATTTAGTTTTTTTAAACACTTTATTTTTCAAAATGTATTTAGGTACTACTTTTTGTTTTTACTTTCACATGTCATGCATTTTAATTTTATATTTTTTAAGTTATTTTTTATTATAATAATTGTAAGCAGTGTTAATGTTCTGAGCATGTTACAGTGGATTAGAACGTTATTAGGTATACATACTTTATGGGATGAAACCTAAAATTTTTTTTTGATGAACACTTAGGTCTGCTATGCTACTGTATTATACTGCAGGTCATTATTGCGGTACTTGAAGAGTGAAGTATTTTTGAGGTTCACCAAAAGTTCACCTCTGCAATTGAGTGTTGTCAGGATTTGAGATATCCAATTTGAGTTAGAAAGACATCAGTAGAACTGTGACATTGTGTCCTGTGTAGGGTGCACACTCTAAGTAAGGAATTTAAATTATATATATATTTTTTTAATAGTCATTGTCTGGAACGTTTACGGCTTCGGAGTATACGGTAATCATTACAGGGACTGTCTTACGACGGCACGTAAATGGTGGCAAGCAGTTCCCTTCAAGCCTATAAAAGAGTGCTGGGCCGTAAAGGAGCCAGATCAAGGAGATAAATACCAAATTACTCCAGCAGGGCATTGCAGGTAACAGATTTGCAGGCTAATCTGGTCATTATTACCTATTGTTGGACATTGGGCATGCCAACAAATCTTAGTTGTAACGTATGCTGTGCATAAACTATTGAGTATTGTGTATAAGTCTCAGGAGATTGATAGCTTCTTTTTTTTTTTTGTTAATGACCCTTTACACAGCACAATACAACAAATTGTGAAATAGATAGTTGGCAAAATTGGTTAATATTATAAAATAAGAAACTTTGATAGAGAAGAAACGGAAGAATACATCACATTTTGGTTAAGCTTCTCAAGAAACGAAGACAGTAAATTCACTTTCACCATTTGAGTCATGATTTTAATGAAACCGATCATTCTTCTTGAACACAGAAGAATCCTTCTAGCTAACTAATAGAGGAACAAAAAAGACAGACATACAGTACTCACAGTAAACAAGCAGGACGTTATCTGAGATATGAGAGCCTTTTTATTCATGTAGGTAACTTCAACACACGGATATGGATGTTTAAATTTACTGAATCCCAATCTCTGTTGGGACAGAGCTTAGCTGCTCTTCAATTATTAAGTTAAAGGGAACATCTCATGGATCATCGATGGTCAATTTTTCCCAATGAATATATGTAGTTTTTTTTTAAATTCGGAAAATTATTTTAGCTTGCCTTTTCAATTATATCAATTTGTTTTGGAGAAATAAGTACTAAATAACGAACTACTTTCAGAACGGCCCTCGCAAATAAGCAATATAGCAACGCCCCCAAATAAAAACCTCAGTAAAAACCTGTAAAAAAAACAACAACAAAAAAAAAAACAGACATGCACAGAAACAAACAAAAAAGCTAAGCACAATATTTTTGATTTTGTGGAGGTGATAGTGGCTTTTGCTCATAGGTGCAGATCATGTTCATATTTTTACAGGTTGAAGAGGACAGGATCAGGAATATGCGTATGAATTCTGGTAAAACAAATAAAATAAATTAATAAAATTCTGGTCACCATTTCAGAAACAGAAAGCCCTTTATTGTCATTGTATTCAGTGTGCAACAAGATTAGAGAACACTAGAAGACAACAGAATGTGAAAAACCAAAACAATATTTCAACGCTTGCTTCCCTACTACTACATGAACAGGCTGATATATGAAAAGAAAAAAGAAAAAGGAGATATGCACCAAAAATGGGCGGGGGGAATTTTAGTTCTGACATCATACCTATTATATAAGTGCCAATGTTCACCCCATCCAAGTGTCTCTTATATTACAGACACGTCTGCAAAAGAAGCATTAATCCTTCTTAATTACATGGCAAGCTCTTTAAGCCGCTCTATTAGTTATGATGTCATCCAAATAAAGGCACTTAATACTTTAATGCATCCCCCACTCTACTTCATTAAAACTAAAATCCAGAAAACAAAAATCCAGGTCTGCTGTGTCTTTCAACACATCTGTGAGGTTGTGTAGTTTCTCAAAAGCTGTGAACATTGTACACAACCAAAGAAAAATATTACCCAATCTATGCATGGGCTGTTCACTCATAGCTCAACATATGCAGAGATGTAAGGCATACATGCACAAAAATCACAAGGTTACATAATTGGCAAACAGGGACCATATTAAGTGTTTTTTATGTTTAGGATTAAAGTCATTTACATATCAGTAATGTGCTAATCCAGCTAATGTACACCCACAAAAGAACCCAGTATTTTAGAGCAGTGGTCCCCAACCACACTTTGGGCCGGTATGCAAAAAAAAAAATATATATATTTTTATTGTCTTGGTTGCCCATATTAAACACACACGCTTGTGAAATAAGTAATGATCATCACATAGAGGCTCAGCCTTATACAGTATAGTCAGTTCCACAACACTGCTAATTACAACCACAATAATAAACACACACAACAACACTAATTATTACCTGTCTAAGTTTGATTTTGTTCCTCAGGTTATTATTTTTGACAAAGTTCCTCTTCTAAAATTGGTCAAAGCGGACATAATGTTGTGGTCATTCGGTCACATGAGGATTTTTTTTTGTAAAATTAATTTGCTGAGAATTGTTGGTATATTTTCTTCAAGACAGGAAACATGTTGACTTTCTGTGGCTACAATCTCACACCAAACCATTGGCAAACTTCCGCCCAACCACCCCCTCCGCAACTCACGCAGAGCCACAGGCTGACAAGGCCTATTTGTCTCAGGTCAAATTGAGCTTTTCATCACATCATTGCTGAAGGACACTTTCCAAGTCCAAACACAAACTTATTTCAGTTGCCAGACCAAAGTGACGCACAGGAAGTGTTTTCACCTTTGCTTTGAGGTGAAAATAAATCAAACAAAGGAAGAAAAAAACAGTTTGATGGATGAGTTTAGGGTTGTAGTGCATTTGGGGAAATTCAAGAGACATAGATTTATGCTGTTTTCCTTATGTATGGGACTTTACTTTGCTGAATTTAAAGCAAACAAACTAGAGTATTGTGTTCTTTGATGTTCATATTAAACAGGCAAAGGCTTTGTTAATACTGCAGGTCAATCCCAATCAGTTCAATTTGAATTTTTTCGAAAGCGACCCAGATCTCTCATGTGATGCATTTTGCGTACACGCGTGTCACTTCATGGACACATTCCTGTCAAGGTGTGTCCTTGTTGTTTTACTTTTCTGATTTAAGTTTCATGTTTTTAGTCGTGTTCCTTTGTGTGTCTCATTTAGCTTATTGTGTCCACCTGTGTTTTTTGTGGCACTCCCAATCAGCTCCCTCCAAGCCTTTGTGTCTTGTCCAGGTGTTCCTTGTTGTCTCGTCAATATGTTTGTATTTAGTTCCCAGGTTCCTTTCCCTCCTTGTTGGGTTATTGTCTACTGCTGTGTGTATTGTCCTCATACATGCCAAGTCCTTTTCTTATCATTTTTTTGGTTATGCTGATCGATGTATGTTTAAATTTGATATGTACTTTAGTATTTTTGTTTATTCTTCTTTTTTTTGCCTTTTGGTTTGCTTTTAAAATAAACATGGATTGGATTCTTCCTCTATTCAAGTATGTGACACATCCCATTCACAGAAGTCACGTTTGTTTTTTGGAATGCAAGTCTTCAACCTTTTTTTGCACCATGGACGGATTCACCTAAGTACCATATGTGCTTATCATGGACCGGCAACCATTCGCCGAAGGGTAAAGCGGGTGGGGGGGGCGTGGGCGGCGGTAGTGCTAATTAAAAGAAATTGTGATTATCACGACTTTGTGTTCATTTTAAGTTGCCGCTTTGAAAGCATATGTGCTAAAAACTAAGGTAACTAGAGAGTACTTTGAAATTTTTTTAAGTAAATTGGGCGGCATGGTAGACGACTGGTTTGCATGTTAGCCTCACAGTGAAGAGGTCGTAGGATCAATTCCGACTCCGATCTTCCTGTGTGAAGTATGCATACTCCCCCGTGCCTGCGAGGGTTTTCTCCAGGTGCTCCGGTTCCCTCCCACGTTCCAAAAATGTGCATGGTAGGTTGATTGAACACTCTAAATTGTCCCTAGGTATGAGTGTGAGCGCGGATGGTTGTTCGTCTTTGTGTACCCTGGGATTGGATGGTGACCAGTTCAGGGTGTACCCCGCCGACTGCCCGAAGACAGACAGTTGGGATATATAGGACATATTTGACATGTCTTGTGACACTTGTGTCACAAAGAAAACAAACAAACGTACATTGCGCAAAAAAGCAAGATACATGTTCAGCAAAAGTATTTTTAGCCACGTGACAAATATTACATTTACACTGAAAGAAGCAAACTGAACTGTTAATCCATCCACTGTTTGGTGCAATGGAAAAAATGCTAATAGAATTAGACAGGAAGCAGAGTGTTTGTTTCGCAGCAAGGGAGAGACATCTGCTGGCGATTAGCTACTCTACAACCAGCCAGCTCATACAGCACCCTTAAATTTACCTTATTCTTGTGGACATGTATTAACAATAATAATCATAATAATCATAATCATCATGTCCACAAATATTTGCAAATCTGTGCAAATATTTTTTTAAACACATTTCTTCTCACTCAAAATTATTTCCCACCACACTTTCTTGCATTATTCTTGACAAATCGGTAAATGTCTTCACATCTGAAACAATGACTACATAGATTCCCCAATGGACGCTTGTTAATAATTTGCATAAACCCATTTGTTGTCTGGGTATAAGTATTACTTTGAATCAAGGAGTTCTTTAAAATAAATCATATTAAATTAAACACAACAGGTGGTTGACAATTTCCATTATGTCAACGTTTGCCGGTGTCTAATCTTGTCATATAAGCACCTTTTCCCCAACCATATGGTGACATTTTAAATATCAAGACTATTTTTTCAAGAGTAAAGTTGTCTTGACTGCCAACGCTCCTCTGTGATATAGAAATGTGTACCCTGCCATCTGCCACGCAACAGTTTTGTCACTTGAGATTTGTTAACTACTATACTGTGCAATTCACGATAAAGATCAGTTGTATCGTTTTTCAGCATCATCTCTAAATTAAGTGTGTGTTAATCTGTGCATGTGCTAATCCCACCCACTCAAACCAAAACAAGATGGTTTTAAGGGAGCCAACTACGCATATCTGAGAGTGTTGGCAGTTCCAGTATTTTAAATTGCATGATGTGAGACTGAAATTGGTCTCTGATAATATTAATACACATAATACACATACACATATCTAATTTATATATTTGTCTGTATTATTGTTGTATTGCACTGGAGAGGGGAGCCCTCTAATCTCGTTGCACACTTGAGTACAATGACAATAAAGGGATTTCTAATTCTAATTCTAATAAACTTGTTGTGTTAGTGCAGTGAGTCTCAACCTGTTTTCAGTGATGTACCCCTTGTGAAATATTTTTTCAGCCAAGTACTCCTTAACCAATTCAAAGCCTTTTTGGGTTTAAAAAAAAAAAAAACGACTTAAAACACGCCATCAGCCTCTGATTTAATTAAACTTTAGTTGCACCTTTCAATAAGTGCGTTTTTAAAATAATGAAATTAAATAACCTACTGAATAGAAAATTTATTTTTATGAACTTCTCTTATTCTTGAAACATGTAATGAATTCAATAATTATTTTTAAAGGATTTTTGCTGGTTTGTTTGTTTTATTTAAAATCTTGCATACCCCGTGGAGTTACTTCAAGTACCACAAGGGGTACAGTACCCCCATTTGAGAACCACTGTGTTAGAGGCCGGACGTTCCCAGTCGGTTCCCATGTGGTGTGGGTAAAACTTGTGACCGAAGCAATCATTCAAGTAGCCCCGACCTGGTTATATCTCCAATTAGCTTGACATGCATGTTTGTGAAATATAAGAGGAAACTGGAGTTCCTACAGAAAATGCAAGCAACCACTGTAGCCACACCCCTTTTTTGATTCATCCATTCATTCAGTTTTTTGTACTATATGACCATTTGCTATTCTGCCTGTCCTAATGCGGAGGTGATCTGTAGCCTATCCAAGTTGACACCCTGGACTGCTCAACAGCCAATCACGGGGCAGCGCACATATCGGCAAATGACCAGTTAACCAAACCCGCATGTTTTTGGAAGGAAGGAGGAAGGAAGAGAACCCGCAAGCACGGTGAGAACATGCAAACCCCACACACGAGTGCAGAGTTTCGAACCTATCAACTCTAAAGCTGATGTGCTAATCATGATGCCCCATAGAATAATCATTCGTGCCTAAATTTATATGTTGTGTGACTGTCGTGCTATTGGCAACAAGATAAAGTGACTTGGATAGTTAATTTGGCTACTTTTATTCTCTCACTTCTGAGCCTTTCTCCTGTTGCTATAGAAACATCAGAGAAAAAGGAGAAGTGATCTGCTTCACAGTGGCGTATGCACGTGTGTCCACGTGCAACAGTGACTTCAAAGAGGAATGTTGAGCTGTGTGTAATGAGCCCAATGTAGTGACGAGAGAAGCCGGCAACAAGTCAACCCCCCCCCCCCCCCCCCCCCCCCGATTGAGACTCAGTGAACATTGACGCAATGGCGTTCAAAGCGACTCCTTTTTAAAAAAAAAAATTCTTTTATTCTTGCTCCCAAAATTCAATGCCAGCACACTTTGTCAGTTCACATGCACACACGCATGCCCGCATACACACGCGCACACACACTCAAACACATTAATTTCCTAATTGGATTTATGAGTATGTCAATTAGCCCGTAATACTTTCTAATCTCCTTTATGGCAATATAGGCCTACCCTGAGTGTGGAGCTCAAAGCTTCTTTTGGTGACAGCAAAGAGAATCTAGAATTAGTGTGACTAATGTTCTAAGCTTAGCAACTGGTCCAAGAAATATGCATATTTGTGTGTCATCTTTGTGGCATCTGAAAAAGAATGCCCTTTCCTTCACTTGACAAAATGATGCGAAATCTCCAAAATGTCTTGAAGGGGTGCGTAGTCTATACAGTCGATAAGCATAAATTTGGCAAACTGTTTTGAACTGGACGCTAAGAACCAATTGGAACAATGCGTGTTGATGACATCATCATGTCTGCCTAAGTGTAAAAAATGTCTTGAAGCGTGTCTGACCAATGAGATGGTGGAGCTGTCAGCCTTACCCACCCATGTCACCCATCGGCTCTGTTTGCTCCGGAACTACCGGGGGAATGAAATTTGTATTATTTTCCGTTATTTTGCACCATACACTGCTGGATTTTAAAATTAAGTTTTGAGATCTCGATCTTTTTTGGTTGGTTTCAACTTACAGCATTTATCCTTATCAAATTCGCTTAGCTAAGAACCCATTCAAAAATGCATACCAACATAATTTTTGCATTCTTGACGTATACAATTACTTTGATGAGATTTAATCTATACCATGATCTGAATATAACCCATATTGCGCGTTATTATCACTCTAAGGCACACATGTTAAACTCAAGACTTCAATTTATGTGGCCTGCGCAGGGCACATCATGTGCTCAACGTCCTGTTTCTAGCACATTTTCTTCACTTTTAACAACATGGAGATATTGCCATCTATTTGTTATGAATCTTCCCCTTTTAAAATAAATTGAAGAATTGTTGAGCAAACAATTACTGACTAGCTTCTGATTTCCAAACTGGCTTTCCATCAGTTTGTTTTGTGTATGTAACAATGTAAGGTGATCATACATTTACATGGGTTCACAGTCATAACGGCCCTCTGAGGGAAACCATAACTATGATGTGGCCCGTCCACAAAAATGAGTTTGACACCCCTGCTTTAGGGTAAATCTGTCAATCCATTTTCTTAAACTACTTATCCTGTTAACCGTCGCGGGTAGCAGGCAAAAGGCAGACTACACTGGACTTCTTGCCAGTCAATCACAGGGCAGACAACCACTCAAACTCATGCTCACAATGGGAACTGAACCCCTGCCGCCTGAGTTGAAGTCAGGCCAATGAAGCACTACACTATTAGTAACAGGGGAGTAAATCACATGCTGATTTTCTTTCCCCAATGACTTTCTTATGCTCTTTATAACGTAAACTACGCAAGCATAACCTTCACGTCACATAAAGTTTATGGGATGAGAGGCAGCAGCTCGTGAAATGCATAAATAGCATAGAGGAATAAATAAATGCCATCACACTAAGGACATGTTGCCTGAAATATTACAGTGTAGCCTGTAGTGAGTGTAACAAGAATACAAAATACAATCTGCACCTGCACATTATTCGAATAAATTGTAAAAAGCTTTGTTTTGGCAGAACACAGAGCTATGGCATTTTTATAGTTAAGATGAGTAAAGTACATGCAGGAAAAAACACAAACATTTGAACAAAGCTCTTTTGGAAACAATGAAGATGATACATTTGTAAAGCCAAGCAGCTCATGCAGTGAAACCTGAAGGCCACTGGATGTCAGTAGATCCTCTTTTATTTTAGTTCTCGCCTTCAGACACCCGCCAGTCAAGTCAAAGCAACAGTCCACTCAAGTGTCTGAACCATTCTAGCTGTGTGTATCTCTTAGTAAATGCCGCACTATGTGTTATCTGTACTGCACACGTACTGTGTGTGTGTGTGTGTGCGTGTGCGTGTGCGTGTGCTTGTGTGTGCTTACGTGTGCTTCAAGGCACAGCTAAATCATTGCGGTGTGTGTGCTCACATTTGGACAGAAATCAAAAAAACTACAATGGAAGGCAAAAGAAAAATTCTGATGTAACAAATGTCACTCATGCCCACCTATGTGTACAGTGAAAGAAGAATTCAGCGTGTGTCTTTCCAATCATACATTTAATATACATATTAAATGTTTGCCCCATCACTTGTCTGTAATCTGCACAATCTTTACAGCCAATAAGAATTACTCAAAGTCCTCGGCCAACTTCCACTTGCATTGTACGGAAATACTTAATCCCGCATATCTTAAAACTGCTCCTTTGTGTATATCCACCAAGTAGTTGTGATATTGCTGGAACACAATCAGAATATATTTTATTGCCACGTCAATTCAATTCACAAAAGAAAAGAGAAAATAAGGATAAAGTTATAAGTGATAGGATCTTATTTAGTGTACATGAGTTTGAGAGCAAAAGTAAGAAGTTCATGTTGCAGGCGGTTCTGGTCCGGATGGCAGCATGGAGGGGCTATAATGTGATGTGCACGTCCCCTGGTCCTGGAGACGGACAGGTCCTTAATGTTTGGGATCTTACTGCGGATAGCCTTGTCAACCTGCGTCAATGGTGATGGACTTGAAGGAAGTCCATCCTGGAAGGAGTCCACAATAGAGATGGAGTCTGTGAGGATGCGGAGACACTGCGGAGCTGTAAACCTCCTGATGACCACAATCGTCTCTTTTGTTTTCTCAGTGTGAAATTCCAGATTGTTGCAATTGCATCAGTGTATTATCCATTGCGTGGAGGGAAATGGAGTGCTCTCCTGCTTTGAATAGCTGTCCACTTAATTTTTGTTCTTCTTTTGCACGCAAATTATTTGATGCTCCCTGAATTGATGCATCACACGATTAAATTGGCATAATGTTTTAAATCATGGAATTTAAGGTTGGAAAAAAAAAAAACAAACAAACCCAACAATTTATTTTTTGTAATTTGGGAAGCATTTTTATCATGAGAATGTTAGGTCTAATTCTGGATTGTAAGAGCCTATCCTCTTCAAATGATGATGTCTGAAGAGCTAGCATGCGAGTGCAACGTCCACAACTTGTAAGCAAATATTCGAGTAATTTGTGTTTGAAATTGCTCACAGCTTCGCTATTTAAACGCCATACTACCAATATCATCTGCTAAATCTGTCACCGGGAATTAAAAATATCTCAGTCTAAGTCATGGCTTGGTAACAAAGCAAAAAAATAAATAAAAAACATCATATTGATTTGTTTTTGTTGTATTCATTTCTTTCAACATATCCGCTAGTGGAGAAATCCAAAAGTAATTAAATGTACTAAATTTACATTAATATTACACTTTGACTTCATTACTAACTGCATTTTTTAACAGGTAACTAGTAACTGTACGTATATATCCATTTAGTAGTCAGATGCACCCCATGTTTGGAATAAATGGGTCATATATTCTCATACCTACCATTCCTGACTATTGTTATTCGGTTTTATAGTATTACTTGGTCAAGTCTCACCTCACAATTCATACTAAAAAAATAAATTACAGCATGTGTCATTCCTGTTCATATCGTATTGGACAATATCGAAATCTGAGGTGGAAAATGTTGTATCGAGACACCCCCAGTTGATAAAAGTGACTCTTCATGGCTGTCGCATTATTTTCAGCCCAAATACACCCTCATTAGCATCTATATACAGTATCGGTGTATAGTAGTTTAACCAAGACGATTGCAACCTGATGTGCATAGACACAAGATTGTATTTGCCTGACCCTGGGTATCAGCAATTCATATGGGTAAACTATTCAGTGAAACAGCCGAGAACAGATGTTGGTGCAGGTTTTCAGGTGAGTGTTATGACTAAATGCTTGCCAAATCAAAGCATACTTCAGAGAGAAAAGAGTGCGTAGAGAAATTGATTACATACGTGAAGCTGCAGCAGACAAATGTGCGTCTTTGTTGTCCGTTTCTTTTTTCTGTTCTTTGTAAAAACTGATGCTCCAATTGAAAATGTGGATCTGAAAAAAAACATCCAACCTACCGATGCTCTGTAGCACTTAAGCTCATTGGGGTTGCAGGTAACTGGAACGGGATCTCTTGACTGGGATGTGGATTTTCTAACAATTATTACAAAATGCTGTAGCAAAATGAAAGGTGATTTTAAAGCTGTTATGTAATATGAATCCAGTTAATGGCAGGGGGCATCATTTTCTTTTTTTTTTTTTTTTTTTTGGCACCGCATGCACACACCCACTCCTATGCTACATTTAGTCATGCTCAAGCACACTGACATACAAATGTTCTCCAGAACAGACGGTCACACGTATTACTCTATAAATATGCACATGCCTGCCAACGTGCAAATCTACAACTCACATGGTCACACATTCATTCCTTTCATTCCCCTCACACACACTGGCAAACACACCCCCACGCACACACACACACACCATGGCAAGAGTGGAGATTTTGCAATGCCAAATGATTACCTTAGTGAATCCCCTAACATAGGGATGATACATTCCAGATAAATCCAAATGCAGTCAAAGAAAAACAAATGTAGCTAAAAACTATATAACATAAAGGAAGGCATTGTGTTGCTTGCAATCTTGCTAATAATTACAACTCGGCTCAGGGTTATTAGTTGACTGAGTTAACTAGCGGAGCCATTTCGTCAGTTTGCGACTGTTGCGTGTTTTTACGGCGTTGCATTTCCTTCATAGAAGGTGGCGGAATACACCAAAAATCAGTAATCCGCCAATTAACGAAGAAGAAAAGAAAAAGAAGAAGAAGATGATGATGACGAACATTTCAGGATAGGAGTAGGAACGCTAGCAACGTTGGATTGGATTCTACCCTTGATCACAATGTGGAGTAGTATTCTGGTTAAGGGGAGCCATTTTAAACTTTGAAATAAAACGTTTTGGTGTTTTAGGAGTTCAAACAGATGCTATAGTAAACATTTCAATAGATAATGTGACATTTATGTGAGTGTTTGTAAAGCTCTTTGGGCAGCCACCGTACGATATGTAGTACACTCCATTTAGCATTTTAATTAATTAATTTTCATTATGTTGGACAATGACATGTTTTTTTTTTTCATTTATGATTACTTCCAATTAGAAATTGACGATTGACAGCCGTGGCACAAAGTAAACATAATTGTGCAATTTGTCAAAAGATTTTGAATGAGTCAGAAATTTAGTTTTTTTGGCTTTAAGGCCTCTTCAGTTGTTGCCTTGTTTGCTGCAATGTTTAGCTCTTGTGATGTGACTTTCAACGATAATACAATAATGAAAGTCGTACAAACAACATTTGCAATATTTTCTAAAGTATAGATGAGCATGATTGTTTTGATTGTAAAAGATTTTTGCTGATATGTACAATTTATCTCGTGTCTCATTTTTATGTAATATGCAATTCAATTTGGTTGCTCTTTCAAAACGTTTTTCTGCAAGTCAAAATAGATTAGCACAATGTTGCCTTGAGATATGAATTCCTTGACTTAGGAGTGGTTCGAGACGTAAGCTGTCACTCAGCCCTTAGGTGCAGTCGTGTTTTCTGTGTGCATTTTATTTGCAGGGTTTTGTGCACAACAAATGGTACTACTGCTTGTTTTTATACACTACAATATTGTTGAGTGTAATATTTCCTCATGGAAAAAAAAATGTTTGTTTTGGGGCGTCTGGAAAGAAATAATTGGATTTCCTTCATTTCAGTGGGGAAAGATGTTTTGCGATATGGGAAATGTATCTCTGGGTCTCTATCAATAACTTGCATCCCATGCTCAACTTGCCTGACAATATTCTGACTACAGAGCCAAGACAATGCCAATGCAAAAGAAAATACTTTCAAGAAAGGCAGAAAAGGTTTGGAATCAACACTTGCTTCTTTCACTAACTTATGACTCGAGTTCGATTATTCAAACTCACTGTCAAGCTCGCTCCCTCAAGTCATTACCGCGATCAATTTTCTATGGATTTAAAATATGGCTTTAAAATTGCCTGAGAGCACATCAATCACCACAGCAATAATAATAACAAGTTTAAATAACACAAGTCATTTGTAGTAAATCGTTTTTCATTTAATAATGAAATACCAGTTCTAAAGGTAGACGAATCACCAAAAAACATGAAAATCACACACTCACTAGAATACTGTTAATGGAGAAAAAATAAACTCGAACAGAGTTCTTGCAAGATCAACATCCTGCATAAACTCATTTATTTATGAAAAGAAAATTAAATGGGTATTCATCAAAATCGTGGCCCACATGTCTCACTTTTATTTTTTTTTTCAACACGGACAAAATTGCTCTTACAACTTATTCTTCCAAATCAAAACTCAAAAGGTGCAGGATTTTTCATTGGAATCATTACTTTTTATTTTTATTTCAGGCAATAGCAAAAACAACACAGACATTGTCATATTCCAACAAATTGGTAACAATTTTGCCTGAAAGGGAGTGGCCAGAAGAACAATTAAAATGAGCTAGTCTGCTACTAAAACCTTAGGACTCAATGCTGAGCAAGTACCCAATCAGCAATGAATATTACATTAACAAAAATAATAAAAATAAAAAAATAAATACCAAAATACGAATGACTTAATACTTATTTGTTGCCTATGGTAATGCCACCACATTATGTTGTAACAACCGTAATATGCAGAATTGGGATGTAAACAATGCAAACTTTGCCTTCTTAAGGGCAGTTAAAGGGACGGAATAAAAAACACGGTCCGTCCTTTTTAAAAACACTTCTCATCCTCCGGCCGCCATCCACAAAATGGCCGTGTTCCGGGAGGGCCATTTCTGGACAATATACTCGTAATAGTAAGGAACGGCTGGAGAGCACTGCTTTGATTTAAAGACCTTTTCTGAACACACTGTGGCAAGAAATAACATTTTAAACCTTTGAATATTTTTGCATTGTTGATGTTGTTTGCTATTCCAAAGTTTCACACCACACACAGACACAAAAGCTTTTCTGAGTAGTTAGAATTTTAGGTCGTACTGAGCTTCATTCAACTCTGCTGGAGCTCCAAACTTGCTTGCTTCAAAGCCGCCCATCGTCCAAGTTTCATCTGTAGTAAGCCGTAACAGAACGCGACAAACATGAAGGACCCCATCAGAAAGTCAGAGGGAGCTTGCTGACATCTATGGAAGACCACAGAATGACCTTTGGGAATGGAAAATTTAGAAGCCCCGTACCTCCACTGGCCATCATTGAAGCCGTGAGAGATGTGAGAAAACTTAGCAAGACTTTAATACGCCCGGGAAAAAAAGGCCATAAAAGCCGCAGCACACCACATTCTTGGCCAAACGGGACCGCCGTGGCCACCGGGGACATCGCTTTAAACGTAGCCCGAACAACACAGCTCCTTTCATTATTTCAGAGTTGA
The DNA here is from genome assembly GCF_059441095.1 of Idiotropiscis lumnitzeri. Classification (NCBI taxonomy): domain Eukaryota; kingdom Metazoa; phylum Chordata; class Actinopteri; order Syngnathiformes; family Syngnathidae; genus Idiotropiscis; species Idiotropiscis lumnitzeri. The sequence goes on along the minus strand of NC_142397.1, from coordinate 16,234,680 downwards.
ATTTTTAGGGAACCATTAAAATCCACTTGTTGCACTGGCCCTGCAATATGTCATAAACTGCAGCTGTGAAGAAACATGGTTATGTCATTGCAAGTGTCACTGCCGCATAGTAAACTATCTTGTGGAGCTCTTGGCCATCAGTAATGGGCCGTTTGGGGCAAGCTTGCAACAAGTGGCTCATCTCTTTGTTCATCTGTTTTGGGCAAACACCTGAAGAAGCACAGAGAGACGAGCACCTGGGCCATGCAATGCAAATCTTGCCAGTGGTTACTTGTTATTCTGTACCAGCTGTGACAGCATGCTGGTGTTGTTTTCACCTTGGGAGTTAGTGTGTTTGTGTCACTATAACTATATCAGGCAGCTGCAAAAAAAAAAAAAAAAAAAAAAAGACGTGTGTCCATTTTCAGTAAGGCATTCCCTTTATATTTCAATATTCTACATGATGTATAGAAACGTACACCACCATTTTAACTACTTGTATAGTCTTGCAGCAATTATTTTAGCATGTAAATTAGATATGTGGCAGTTAAAAGTTGTGCTGTGCACAGAATTATTTCACATGCTGTTACTTTACTTATTATGAGGAGCCCAGCAATATTGGGGGTGGGGGGGGGGATCTAACAAAATCTGAAATTGTACTTTTTGGGTGGATAGAAATGAGGGATTTTATTTTAAAGGGGAAGTCAATGCAAAATATTCTTAGCAAAAAGCGTAAGTGAGTTAGTGAAGCAGCAAAATGCATGCCATGTTTTCACCTGTTTTCTGAAGCTGAGATTGGTCATGATCTGAGCCCTGAGCAACTGCAATGTCATTTTCAGTCAATAAAAGTGACAAAATGGTCACCCCCTGAGATAGCTCGGGTGGAATTTGTTGCTTAACTCATATTGCACAAACGCAATATTAAGCCACTTAGATCATATTGTTGAAAATAATGTTTTGGGGTTGACCTCCCCTTTAAGGCCAATAATCATATCATACCTCCTGCGATCGGCTAATCTGGGAAAAAAGTAGTTCTTTTCTTTGGGTTCTCATGCAAATCTATATAATTTCACATAACTCCTATAAATGCTGACCAAAGGTAAAGAGTGCTATCAGTGTTTACTTTCTACACAGTTAAATGTCACGTTCCCGGAGACCAATCCTGACAGTAAATATTGTGAGGCTGTCACAGCAAAAGAAGGCAGGAAGTGCTGTTTGTATGAGTTGCTACGCATCAGTAATGTGGTAAATAAATAAAAAGGAAATGTGAATATTGTCTTTGCTGGTTTGCGCCCCTAAAATTTGGAGTCAGGGGCAATTATACTCCAAGTAAAAACGTTTGTTGGATTCCTGAGTAGATCCATCCATCCAGCCATCCAAACCGCTAATCTAGAACTATTTATTTGATCTAAAAAATAAATAAATAAATAAAATAAGACAAATTTCCTCGCTTCCAGCCCGCCAATCTCGTAGTATTAAACATATTTAGGTTTAAACTGAAACATGTCTTAAAGGACAGTCGCTTAAATATAAACTACTTTAAAAACAAAAAATAAAGTAACACGTAGAAACATACCATCCATCCATCCATTATGTGTACCGCTTCTCCTTACGAGGGTCGCGGAGGGTGCTAGAACTTATCCTAGCCATCTTCGGGCAGTAGGCGGGGTACACCGTGAACTGGTGCCAGCCAAACGCGGTGAAACATCTCAATTGGTCCAAATATTATAATCAGTACAATGATCTATATTATAACAACACTGAACACACTACCAATTTTCATTCAATGGCTAACTCTGGCAACAACGCCACGGATCAGACTCATTTCGAAACAGACGGCGATCACAGCATGCAGTACGAAAACTCAACAGAAACCTTACACAAGTGTAGCACTATTTGGCAAAAAACAATTTGCATCTACAAAGGAGCTTAAATTAATGGCTTTTTTATAATGTTAATGAGCCTAATGTCACTAATTAAGTTAAATATGATGCTTAAAAATGTAGGTGTACATTTACAGCCACATTAGACATTAAAGACACAAAATCTGTCTCAACATTGTTCCTCATAATAATAGTTATCACTGTCAAGAAGTAACATAATGTATTTTTGTGTACACAAAAACTCAAGTGGCTTTTTTCCTTTCGTGAGGTGGTTTTGAGAAGTTTTATTTATTTATTAGGTGTGTGTGGCAACTCTCTTCCACTGCTACACTCAGAAATATTTATTTGATTTGTATTTGTAATATTTTGCAGTCATTGGTGTCAAAATCTTTGATAATGTATTTGAAGCAAACAAACATCTGGAAAATATGGGTGATGGCGAGCACATGAAAGTAGCCAGTGTGCTTCCCACTAATTAGCTCTTTGCTCCCATGGAGCCTGACAGGCTCTTGTCCATGCCAGGTGAGGTTGGCCTGCTGTTGAATCTGAGATGAGGAGCGAGACAAAAAGCACCTTGACGCTTGTGGACAAGGGGAGTATGAAATACGTCTAATTATTTCAGACATGGTTGGATTAATCCACAGAAATCTATAAATAATAAATAAATAATAAAAGCAAAAGCTAAGATGAATGAGTGCAGCTGTCATTTGCAATGATAGAAAGTTGCAACTTGCATACAAGTGCTAAACCCCCCAAAAATAGACTATTTCAAGGGGGGGTAAATGAAAAGAAACCATTTTCGGTATTGCATCCGAAAATGAACAACTTCAATAAAAAAAACAAAATTCAATTAATCCTCGTGTTGACCAAAATGTGATTATTTTCTTCATGAAAGCGACTCGCGCTGTTTAATTAAAGCATTATTGTGTGACTGGGTGAGTCTTTTAAGAAGACAACTGAATGCAAACACTTTCTTTATTAGTCATTTTTTTTCCTCCTCCATTATTCCTGAGGATCAAAACCCTTTGAGTGTGTGTGCGCAAGCGTGAGTGTGCATGTGGTATGAGGAGTGACATTGAATGACTCGATGATGATGAGCAGAAAAAGAATAAATGTGGGAGGCGGAAAGAAGAGAAAAAGCACAGAGCAGCTGGAGACACTGGTGACTGTGTTTGTGGAGGCTGGCAAAACAAGGGGAAACAACAACAGCTTTGAAATTGAAGGTGATACCGTGAGAGACAAAGAGCAGAGGAGAAGACGGAGCATATCTAAACACCCACTGGCAGTTCAGCATGAATAGAAAACATCACTCCTTTGAAAGCTGGTGGTATCAGAGGAGAGACTCTTCCCCCGAAAGCTTTTAAATCTTCCCTTCTACTTTTGCAGTATAGATGCCCGTAGCCTGTGTGTAACATGTCATGTCTGTGTATTTATGTCTGTGATGTATATTTGTAGTACATGCGGCGGCTCTACCGTATGCAACGGTAATGTACCCCGTTACCCAGCAACTAAGGGAGTCGAGACCAATGGCTACGTCAGGAAGGGTATCCCAAAGTAAAGTCAGTTGAAATTAGGGCTGAATTTCGATTTCGAGTCGACACATTTATTTCGATTCGATTAGATTTTGGATTTACCATTCACTTTGATTTTCGATTCAATCAAGGATTTCACAATTTTACTTATGAATGGAAGGCATTCTCAGACGAACCAATGTTCCAATTAGTACAAACTACTTGTTGTAAAAAAGTCCAGTAGTAAAAATATGAATTCTTATTTTCAGTAAAAATTGAAGCCAGCACACTTCAATCATGTCCGTTTTATTTATCATGATCTGATCAAAACACTAAATGCATCAGCCTTGATGCTTGTTGGCGCTGACTTCGCTTGCTTCCGCTATTTAGTTTTGATACGCTACTTTCGCATAGACAACATCTCACATGATGCGTGTAGTCATGTAAACTTATGGGGAAAATATGTTATTAAAAGTATCGATATATGGTTTTATGAATTGATATCGGGCAATTAGTCATTTACTTCCATGTGTAGTATTTCAACATTGGTTGAAGTTTGGTAGTACTGTATATCATAAAATCTTTTTTTTTTTCGTGGATGAATTACAATACAGCAACATTTTGTGGTGGCCTGTTTTTTTTGTTTTTTTTCCCTCTCCAATTAAAAAATAAGTGGATGCTCCTCTGCTTTTGTCCTCTTTGTTCTCAGACGTGCAGATGTCAAAATGTGCCAAGATAGACAGGCTGATAAGAAATGCTTTTGTCATTAAGTAAGTTATTGAAAACTTAATGAACCTCTCAATACTAGAGTCTGAACTATTTGTCTCAATTTAACGACTCAGCACCGTTAGGCCTTACTTTAGCGAAACTAATTTCAGTAGAAGATAATATTAATTGGAAAAAAGGCCTTTTTTTGTGCTCAGTTTTAACTGGCATTGGAATAAAATGCTGCCATGTTACTAAGTAAGGTGAATCAAGAGTTCTGTGCTCATGGTTTGATCAGATGCTAACTAACTTTCTCAAAGATTTGACCAAAATTCCCATGAAGCGTTCATGCCTTTAAATTGAACACACGAACACGAGGCAGTATGACCTGAAATAAACAATGGCCTTTGTACTGATCAGCTTCAGTACAGGTCGTTGTCAACATGCAGAAGACAAAGTACCTTTGCGCTGGTTTCTGTCAAAGGCGGAAGATTTACGAGTATTAAGTTCCCATACAGTGAATTCCAGGCTTGCTATTTACTTTATATTTGCAGCACATTTGCGAGAACTGACAAAGTACAGTATATAATTTGCTATTTGAGGAAACAACACCTTTAAATCTTGATATAAAAAAAAAAAACATTGCGATCTAATTTGAGTTTCTGGGAATGAGATGATTTGCAACATTTGAATTATTTGCAATCTCGTTTGATTCCTTGACGTGTATATTAACTGACAGGCTGCTGTCAATAATCATCCCACTGAGGGACGACTTCATGGGTATTAATATTCATCACATATCATGCTGTTCATCACCGTTTGTCAGATTCATTACTTTTGATGAAATTAAACAAGGAAGGCAATATCGGTATTAAAACAAAAACATGACAGTGAAAGTTTGGAGTTGAATGTTTGTGCGGCTTTCATATATCCATCTTAATTTACTGCTGTCAGTAATCTGAAAGGCTACAATCAATCCATGTACAAGAATCATTTGAAAGAAAGTTTTCATAATTATATCTGATTATTTTATGTGTTTAGAGAGCTGAGCTGCATATTTGACGATCGCCTGTCCAAAAGTGAGTCTAGATACTGACTGACAATGTAATTAAAATAGACTTAAATTACATAAATGTGGAATGAGTCCGAGTTGAACGAACGGATATAATAGTAATTAAAGTAGGGCTACGTATCATGTTCAAGAAATGGACGGTGACAGAACTTGTAGTCTGACTGAAGCATTTGAGATTGAGACTCAAAGCGTACGTAAAAGTCCACTCAACTGCAATCCTTTTCTAACTGAATATTTGGGCATAAAAATGCGATTGGGTGACCTCTTTTGAACAGAACATTCGCAAGGAATCTTGGTCTTGGTAGTACAGGAAGTACAATCAACGACGATACTACTCACCGTGGCGAGAAGTGAAGCCACCGGCGGCCATCTTGCATTCCCACTCACTAAGCGAGCCTTACTTGAATTAAGCATTGATTTCTCTGCGATGTTTTCCCCGTTATCGTCCGTCTTTGTTGTGAAAATTACACAATGTGTATACATACATATGTATATGTGTGTATGAGTTCACACGTCTGGCGCGCCAACTCGCCGGAAATACACAAGAAGAGGTAAACCAATCATGGCGAAACTCTGAACTCTTGGGGCAAGGAGGAATTCATTAGCTTTATTCGTTTGGTGAGTAATATCAATATAAAGTTTTTTATTGTCAGTAGAAAGTAACGAGCGGAAATGACGTCTATTTGCATTCCAACATTGTCCTGGTGTCGCCGGTTAAACCGGGATACTCAAATGCGGGAACAACTCTCACGCATGTAAACGGGTTATCGCAAAACGTTATTCAGAACCAGTAATTTTGACCTTAACCCGAGTATTATTATTGTAAACGTAAACAGTGAGATTTCGACGAGCCAGGTAGCATCGCTTTTCCCTGATTTGTATTCACAGATGGACCAGGTGTCAGTTATAAAACATTTGGGCATCCGTGTTGTTTTTCAGGAATACAAGTATCCCTCCCTGTGATTGACTTCTCTGTTTACTTGTCACTAACTCCTCATGAGGAAGTGTGGGAGGTTAGAGATCTATTTACGCAAGCCAGATGCTTTAATGGAGCACAGCGTGACAGTGTGAAGCATGGAGCTGATGGAGGAGATTGTTAACAAGCTGGGGCAGCAACAACTTATGAGCAGGATTTTCAAAACTCTAACAAAAAGAAGTCAGCAGGCTGAGTGATGAAGCCCTGTGCTTCTTGAAAGTACGCCCTTCAGAAGCTTCTATGTGGAGGTTGGAGTGAATGTGAGAGGGCCCGGCCAGAACAGAAATACCCTTCACTGTCATTCCCACCAGCAGATAAACACTCAGCTGAAGCCCCCTTCACCTCACTCGAACAAAGAAATGCAACAAGCCAGTCTCAATTGCGACAATTAATGACTGGAATAAATTACTTTAGCTACGGTGAAAGTGGAACCAATGGCATTCCCTAACCATATTAGTTGGACGGTCTGTGAAGCAGGTGCTTTGAAGGATCAGAGTTGGCTACATTTGTCTGCGCATATTTTATCATCATTGCTTGAGCTTAGCTCTCAGACAACATTGAGCTTCTTAAAATTTCTATTTCATGATTTGTGTATTTTCACACATATTTTTCAGTGGTAGCTCTATTGCAGCACCTTCCAGTCCACCGAATAACAAATACACAATCACTCAGATGAAGATAGTAGATCCTCACTCACAGTAATGATTATTTCTGTCCTGTTGGTGTCATTGGTGCACTTACCTAGAAGAGAGAAAGTACAAAACACATGTATCAATACAGGTTGTCTTCTAGTAGCACCATTCGATTCTCACTACATTTTTCAAACTATTACATTTAAAAAGCATCAGACAGGACATTATTGCAAAATGATTAACCAGGCGGCAATGCGGTTGATAATTGGTTAGCACAATGGCCTCACAGTGCAAAGGTGCAGGGTTCAATTCTAGCTGTGGTCTTCCTGTGTGGAATTTGCTTGGTCTGCCAGAGCCCCCGTGGGTTTTCTCCGGGTACTCCGGTTTCTTGCGACATTCCAAAAACATGCATGGTAGGTTGATTGAACACTCTAAATTGGGCCTATGTGTAAGTGTTATAGTAGATGGTTGTTTGTCTTTGTGTGCCCTGCGATTGGCTGGAAACCAGTTCAGGGTGCAACTCACATACTACTGTCCGAAGACAGGTTTCAGCCCCGCAAAAAAAAAACAAAAAAAAAACAAACTAAATATATATATATATGTGTGTATTAATGTGGATCAACCAGACAGAATACTTACTTGGCAACCCTCACCATTAAAAATCCATCTATACAGACACAGACAATGGTTTTCGAAATCAAAGAAAAACGCTTTGGCATATATATTGAATAGAAACAATACAAAAATGATATACAGTAGCCAAATGTTTCAATGTATTCCAACTGTTGAACTATAACCGTGAGGCAAATTCACAATAATCTGAAGTGGAACTGATAAATGAGTAATGTGATATAATTTTTTAGATGAGTGCACCGGGAAATGGTAGATAAAGCATTAATTTCACAGTTCATACTACAAATCGTCCTCTTATCACTTCTTAGTAGTGGCTCACAGAGCTCGGAGCTGTCATATGTTAATTATGTGCTGATTCAAAAAATTATAGCACATTTTGTCAATTAGCAATCAAATGAATTTATTGCAGTATTTAGTCTTTGTACTTTTCTGTTTAACAGCAACATTTGTCTGGACCACAGAAGACGTAAAAAGTCCAGTGTATTATGTAGAATAGCCTTCAACAAAACCCTCTTCTCAGTTCTTTGTTCACTACACACACACACACACACACACACATCATCAAAGGGTTAGTTATTTTATTTGGGTAGTTTGATTTCTAGTATTATTATATAAAGCTTAACTTGTTAACATACAGTTTATGACAGTGTTAACATGGATCTTCTACTCCAGAATTATTGGTCAAATGTATTGTGATTATCTTATTTTTCACCTCAATAAAAGACAATTTTACTGGCCTGCTTTCAATTTCTTCATGCGGAAAGTTGCAATGTCATGATAGGAATATTTGGTAGAATTCATCAGCATATCTTCAAATCTTCTTCCAGATAAAAAAAATTGCATCTCAAAATCTGCATCCCAGCTGGCAAACTGGCACCAGTTTAAAACAGCATTTGCTTCAGTAATTGCCCCCCCCCCCAAAAAAAAGCTGAATTTTTAGAATTAGGAGTGGAAGCAATGTTGGCAGCTCATCAGTCTCTTCCTCATTCTTCATTATCACCCCCTCATTACATGAAACGCAGATTAGAGCAACTATTAGTTGAAATGATTTTTTCCCCCGAATCAAAATGAATAAAAGGTAAATTTGATTGTATGGGCAATGAATACATGACATATTTTTGTAATTATTGTTATTAATTCTGGGGAAAAATATCACCAGCTAAAAAAAGATACGTATATATATATTTTTTTAGTTTCACAGGAAGTAAAAAAAACAAAAAACTAACGAACAGATCAGATAAAATGTTCAGTGTATTCATTGGTGTAAATTCATCATAGCTACGTTTTTGTTTGTGGTTCGATGAGACCATTCTGAAAAAATGCAAGCGAGGTTCTATCAAACTAAAATTTTAAATGTCTCATTGGGCCCAAGTGAATTTCAAATGTTGGGGCATTTGATGCAACCTCATGATCACTAACGGATAATCATGCAGGCTTATTTTATTTTCATATTTGCGTACAATGAGTTGGTATTCATTTAGCCCTTCCCGTAAAAAAAAAGGCTAATATTCGGATGTGTCTTTTGTCCAAGAACAATGTTTAGACATGATAATAACCAAGAAATGTACAGTAGATGTTGAACATTCTCTCCCAAAAAGCCTTACAACAGCATACACATATTGGGTCAGTGGAGTTTATGAAATGGATTCCAATTTGCATTTAGAATACCCACGTGGCCAATTTCCTTTGGATGATGGGAAGCAAGCATGGGCAGAAAAAGCATTTTACCTCCTGAATAGTTACCGAGATTCCAAATGGAGCAAATGTTCACCCAGAGGGTTTCATTGAAAGAAGAGTAAGACTCAGAAGTAGAAAAAAAAAAAAAACCACATGTAGGTGCACCCCCCCCACACACACACACATACTCTGACATAATTATGCATTAATAAGAAGACCTTTTACATCTTCAAATGATGAAGCCTGAGTTTTGTGGAGATGAAGATTATGATTTGTCGTATTTAAGAAACCATTGGATTTCAATGTGGTTAGAAAGTTTTATCAGGATATCATCCAGTGTGATTTGCGGTCTCCATCTGCTGAGTGTTTCAGACGATTGCAGTATGTATACTAACCCATACAATTCATCGGTGACGTGATTGAATTATAATGACCTATATTACAGTTATCAGTATTGTGACAATACTACTAAAACAAATGAAAAACACTCACACAGCAATGTATCAAAATACTTAAGCTTGTAAATGATATTGGGCCCCCCCACAACCGGTCACTAGGCCAGCAGAAAATTTTGATAAGTGTTGTGAAAACAATATGGCAGTTACTTAGGAGCGTAATCACTGAAAATATAATGAAATTCATTTAGATTTAATTATATGCCGCAAGACGGTCTCCCCATGTCCCAAAATCATCTTTCTTTAAATAATTGTGGTAAAAGCCTCAAGATTAATTACCAGAAAATTCAAAACATAAATACTAAATAAACCTCTTCAATTAAAATGAAATGCAATTATAATCTGTGGAGAAATAAATAAAATCTCCGCAAACACCGCCAATAACAAAATGGGCCGGTTCCATTTGCATGCATGTCAATTAGGGAATATTAATGTTTATTTCAGAATTTTTTTTTTATAATCAATAATCAATTTAATATGTGTGTGTGGGGGTGGGTGTGTGTGTGTGTGTGTATGGTGGAATTGTAAAAGAGATGTTTATTATTATTTGTTTAACTTTAACTTTGAATTGACAAAAATCATTCTATTGTTTGCCACCGCCTGTTCTCAAAGTGACACTTGACACTGCCGACAACGCTGAACGATTGAGTAGCAGACATCATGAAACAATTCCCCTTGGTATTTGAATGCATTCACATTCAGCGGTTGCTCCTAAATCAGTGACTGTTGCTGGTTTCATAGACTTTCTTTTAGGTATCCCCACAAAAAAAAAAAGTCTAGTGGTGTGAGGTCTGGTGAATTTACAATCTATCAATAATTCGAGTCCTCGAAATTTGTCTTTGCACTTCAACTGCATCTTGATACTTGTAGCGTTTTGAATGAATTTCCTTTCTACAAAGTTTTGTCTGGCTGCCATCATTTGGTTCAAGTTGCAAAGAAAAAAGTAAACAATTTGAGTTATCAGCTGCGATGTATAATTTTTTGGGGATAGCATATATATATATATATATATATATATATATATATATATATATATTTATCTCACATTCAGGAGACCAGTTCCTTCTTTAAATCTTTTTCTTTATCACATTTCAACACATTATTTTTGCAGACAGTCATATATCAGGTCAAAACTAGATCTTACCACACCGTGTATGATGGAGGACCATTCCCCTTTATATACCAAGTTATTGTTGGAACAAACTTGGTTCCACTAGCATCTGTTCTGTTTTCCCTCCACCCTCCTTTATTCATTCAATTTGATTCATCTCATTGTGTCTGCTCCAGATGATAAAGAAAATGGATTCAGGATTCCTTCCGAAGGTTGGGACAAGGACATAAATTCAGTGTGTAGCAAGGTGGTCAATCTGATGCACCTTTAAATAACTCATTAAGCAGAGTGCATTGTTTTGAGGCATGCTTTCTTTCTCACAAAATATGGACAGAAAGAGAAGAAGCAAATGCCTCATTTCTATTCAGGTGGCCACACCTAATAAAGCTCTGCTTTTCTCATTTTTCTCATTCTGCTGACATGCCCTTTACAGATGGACAAATGGGATTAGAATGTACTGAAAAAGCAAAGTCAAACGATGTGATACAGAGCAGGCATTTCCATTTCAAGGACTGTTAAAAATCTGCTCCTTTTTTAAGGTATCACAATAATATGCTTATGCAACATTATTGAAGATTTTCATATTTCAACTTGACGCAGATTGACTGATTCGAAATATTACTGGTGTTGGAGGTTTGATTATATTAGAAGTTTTCTATGGGTGTTCGGCAAACAAGACTGTGAATCACTTTATTTGTTAGAACGTAGATATTTCTAAAAATGTATTTGCGGAAAATTTTTAGTTAGACACACATGATAGGAAAGACCACAAAAAATGGAGGGATGACATGATGTCATTGCCCACTCCTCACTTCTGAGATGTTGCTGGATATGGGAACGCTTGTAAATAATAGTTTCCCAAATATTCACAATTGATGTATGATGTATGTATAACACATGTATGTGGTTGAGTTTTTACAAGAGATACAATTGATATATTATGCAATATTTTTGTACTATAATAATTCAAGTCACTGAATCAAATCGTCTGCCTTCTGTCATTCCACGAGACTGCTAATTACACTTGTGTATTCAGTCAGCCAGATTTGTATGCTCAAGGTGAATCAGAAGTGCAGTATACAATGACAGTATCAGCAGTGATAAGACGTTATTTAAAGGCTAAAAGTCAAGAACAATAAAAAAAAAGGAAATACCATACTCGTATACTAGACTGCTCACTCATGTTCAATCCATACTTCATACCATGAATAGACAATTATCAGGTATTGCAAAATGTGCAGAATGCAGATGTGCAAATAATCAATGGTAGATGAGAACAACCAAAGACGAGTTGCCATTAAGTAAATAAATTGCCGGGGGGACAAATGAAACCTGGAGCCTTTTTGTCCTCCTCCTAGGAGCCTTAAAACGACAGTCTGAGGGCAAAAGCTCAAACTCATTTAGGTGGGGACGATTAGGACAATTCAAACAGCATTAGCCTTCCTCAGGACCTGTCTATCTATAATAGATAAACGTGATTACATGATTATTTTTGCAGCAGTTTGGACTGCAGAGTTCAAGTACATATATATATATATATATATATATATATATATATATATATTTATAGCATATTGTTGTGATAACAGGAATGGTTGTTGTTTCCCACTTGGTACCCGTATACCACTGCCGCAGTTCGATGATCAACTTAATGGTCCTGTCATCAGATTTGCGGCCACCTGTTTTGGACACTCAAGTGATGAGAGGGGTGGGGCTATCAACTGATCACCATTTGGTGGTGTGTTGGCTTTGATGGTGGTGGAAGATGCAGACCCAAACGTCTGGCAGAATCTACAGTCTGAAAATGGTTAAACTCCCACCTATGGCAGAGCTTCACCCACTTCACGGGAGACACTGAGACGGAGTGGACCACGTTCTTGATCTGGTTGCCAGACAATCGCACAAATAAACATACAACCAATCTCGCCCACCTATGGACATTTAAGAGCAGGGGTGTCAAACAATTTTTTTTCTCTCAGGCCGTATCATAGTTTTGGTTTCCCTCGGTGGGCCATTATGATAGTGAACCCATAGAAATCATCATCATCATATTATGGCATATATACTACAAACTGATGGAAATCTAGTTTTTCAAATCTGAATCCAAGAAAATGCTGTTTATCCAACTACAGTTCAATGCATTTGGCAGTGATCAGTGTGATTGGTAAAAAAATGCTTGCAGTATTTTAAAGTTATTAAAATTGAAGACAATTTGCAATTTTGGTATTTTTGCAAGAAACCTCAAGTTGCGCAGAATTTGCCGTTGTGGGCCTCATAAAATGATGAGGTGGGCCGGATTTGGCCCCCGGGACTTGAGTTTGATACCTGTGTTTTAGAGTGTATAATCAACCTACAATGTGTGTTTTTGGAATATGGTCGGGAACCTTAGTACAACACGCAGGCACTGGAGGAACAAGCAAACACCACACAGGAAGGCCGGAGCCCGGCGGAACCCATGACCTCTGCACTGCAAGCCGTTTGTGTTAACCAGTCAACCACCGTGCCGCCGTTTACAGTATGAATGACATGTATTAAGTTTAATTTTCTAATATCTATAACTCAAAAATAGATAAATAAAAAGGTTTCAGAGCATTGTAATTGCTGATGTTACCTGACGAGCTAATAATTTATTAAAATAACAGTAATATAGTGATTCAAACCTGTACATTACATCTTCCGCCATCACTCGAAGATGTGACACAAACAAACACCTGCTACAAAACGCTTCTGGCAAACACCAGAAGAGGCAGAGAATGGAAGGATGCCCCATGGCAAGGTAAGCCTCCTTGAAATTTTAAAAAGCAGACAAGGTTTTGCCACAGCAAACCATTATAAAGTGAATGAAAGTATCCTAGAGAAAAGACCCTGTACACGGACAAAAAGAAATTGTGTTGGTGTTTTAACACAGTCTGTCATCCAGCTGTAGGATAGTGTGGGCGTGTGTGCCGCATCCATTGGAAACATGCTTGACCTTTAGCTGTCAATCAAATACTTTCATCCGTACAATATGGGCTAAGAGCTGAAAACTCTGTGCAGCTGTGTTTAATAAACAGTTAACTTCCCCTTAAGTGTCTGTTATGTGAGGACGCAAACACAACAACAAAGAGTGAGGGCTAACGTACTTTTATCATCGTGTCGCCCATCTTCAAACATATTTGATTTAGAAATGAATCACAAAAATTATTTTATTGGGTCTTGAAATCAAATGGCAAAAAGTATAATTGTACAAAGCAGTTTTTGTGGGAGTGTAAAAAAAGGTTGTCGACGGTGCCCGGATGGATGTAATGATTGAGCCTTCCTTTGATATTGGTATTATGGGATGTAGCAGAAAGAACATCCCCTTAGATGCCAATATTATCTGTGAGAAGGTAAATACAGGGAATTCACTCAATTTTGTTTCATCAAGTGCGTGCACAAAATAAAATCATTTGGATCCAGATACATTTTTTACAGTTTACTTAAAGAATGTATATGGATCTGGATGATTTTATTTCCTGCAACTACTAGAAAAAAAATAATTGATTAAATCACTTTGAGAAGTGGTTCAGAGTGAGAAATGTTCATTTTGCCAACAGAGAATCTCTCCACCAAAGACGATCCAATCCGGTTCAAGCCTGTAACAATCCTAACATGTAAGAATTTGATTAAAATAAGAAAAGAAAAATGAGCCTAAGAGCTTCAGTCTAATAAAGGATAATGTGAATCATTTGCATATGAAATTGAAATTATGGATTTATACTACAAGCTGGTCTAGATCGACTTCCACCAGCCCATGGGTCAGGTCATGATTCACGCCTTTGAGTCGCCCTCCACTCACAACTCTCGCCGACTCTTTCTCAAAGCAATGGATATTGTCAAAGAATTTACGCCGAGGAAATATTGGTGTACATTTATGATCGCCACATATCAAACTGTCATCGGACAATCTCTGAAGGACGTAAAGGACAAAATAAACGCTTAATGTGTACTGGGAGAAATTGTACTTGGATTTTGTTTGCGATACCAAGGGCTGCTTTCCGCCAGAAATCCCAAACATGGCCATAAGTCAGGCAGTGACAGAGCAAAAACTGATGTGGCGGCTGAAATCTACTAACCTGCCACGCCATGTATTGTGTTTATAAAACGGGCAAAATTGCCACACAGTTCATTTAGCATTTTCTGGGAGGAATATGCAAATAGATGTCTTCAGCACCTGCAATGTGAGATCAAATCTGAGACAAATTGTGATGTATGATTTTGCATCTTTAAAAACTTGTAGAAACGAAAGTGTTGCCAGTCGAGCGCAGGCATAAATGAGAGGAGGAGGGGAGAACTTGTACATTCAGTTAACAATTTCGAAATATCACATACAAGAATTGACACAATCGATTGTTTATTCTACAAATCAATTTTGAAGCGTTTGAATTATTTGATGGCTGACTTGCAGACAGTCGCAACAACGACTGCAGTTCATCTATCTGGGAGTAGCAATTTTGGAGATAATTCATTCAAATGAAATACTGAAGATTGTGATTGAACTTGAAAGTATCGCTATGTATTTGAATAAACACAAATATGACTGAATTTGACGTGGAGTAAAACATTTTGGACTGGCAAATATGGTCGAACATATGCGCAAATCTGTTTGAACGTACATGGAGGCTAAATGCTACAATCGTAGCTTTTTTCAGCATAATGCCTTGGACTTGACAATGCAGAATCGTGAGTAAAAAAAACATAAAATAAATATATATATATATAATATATGTATAATATATGTAATTTTTTTGCATTAGCCAATATGTTTTATAATTGTATGGTTTTATTAAGTCTGCAGTTTATGATTTGTGTTTAGCCTACGGAGTAGGCGCAGTTGCGCTTGTGGCAGTCAATTCCCAGTGGCATCATGGGAAACAATGTCAAAAGGAGAAAACATGGCAGACATAATGATAAAACCATAAATATGTGAAAAAAAAAACAATGTTTATTGACTTAACTTATCAACGTATCAGTATAATGTAGACTAAATACAATTGCATTATGGGAAAAAAATGCTACATTTGTACCATTTAGCCGACAAGTAAGTTCGAAAATATTTGCAAATACATTTCAACTTATTTGTAAGTCAAAGCATTTTATTCCACATTGGCAATTCCGCGCTCCCATAAAATGTAACAAAATCTTTGAAAATACAACAAACTGTACTGTGAATATGCAGTATGTTGTCTATAGAATTCCAATGAATGTCCACTAAATGATGATACAATGGATGAAAAAGAGAACAAATTAGTTATATTATGGATGATTGTATAGAATAAATTTACTATATGTTCACTAGTTTATAAAAATAGAATTTAATTATTTTGGTCCCTCTGAGGTTTGTGATGTAAGTTTGATGTTAAAAATCGAAACAAGCGCTATAATCGCCCCCCTTCGCCAGTTATTTTGGGGAAGATTATCATACAAAGCCAAAATCCAATACACTTTCCAAAAGACTATCATTCGACTGTTCCACAGTTATGAAATGTACTTCTGCCGTCGAGCAGATCCTCACAAATAGCAGCAACACCTCACAGGCAACACACACTCCTTTCTCATCGCACGTTATCTTCCGAGAGAGATCATTTACTCACTCACGGTGCTCTTTTTTTATTTCTGTCTCTTTACCTTCTTTTTGGGAGCAACACTCACCTTAGTGGCACCTAATCTAATTTTCTTTTCGCTGATCCATTGGGACTGTAACTCCATTGCTCCATTCACCCGCATCCTTTTATACTTTGTGAGAAATTGTGTAGTCCAGATTCTTTTGTTGCTGTTGCATCACCCAGATAGCAGTGGGGGAGTGCAAGGGTGAAATGAGATACAGTACATCAGTACAGTCACTGATAACCAATATTCCAAGTATTCTTGTCAAACACTTAGTGTGATGCAAGGTCAATCTTCCATTTATCGAGTGTGCAATACCCATTGTCGTTGTTAACCGCCCTCCAACTCCTTCTTTTTACTCCTTCCTGGTGGTTTCTCTCCAAAGCCTTGACTTTTGGGCTGCACTGTTTCTCATATTTCTTCCAACTTTGTCACTTCAGCTGCTCTGTTTTCAAAACCACATTTTGTCATTTGAATTCACATTATTCAAATGACTTTATAAATATTAATGCTAAGGTCTCACATGGGCTGCGCAAGAGAAGCTACTGGCGCCCTTCTAATCCCACAACTCTGGTCAGGGAAATTAGTTGATACGACATCTGAATAGCAACTACTGCTACTATCTAAAAGTGACAAAGACAAGGGACATGGTTTTAATTGGAAATGAGAGTTTTTTTAATTGACTGATACCCAACCTTACCCAAAACATTTTCGACAAAACCAAGTGACCTTGTCACCGAAGAAAACTGCGGAAAATCCATGTGCACGTCAATTAGAAACAACGCACAAATGTCACTACTCAAAATTAAACCTCAGCACCTTATATGACAAGATCAGGCATCGCTAACATCATAATCTTCTGACTGACGTACCGTCATGTACTGATTTATTTCTGGTTTTCAGAAAAGCATTTGCAGTGAAGCTGTTATATTACACTTCATTTACCCGCTAATTTGCTATGCATAGTTGATTACTTTCCACTGTAACGCAGGATTTAAGACTTCTGAACTGTACCACCGAAGCACTTATTCCGGCGTATCACTACTCAGCATTTCTCGTTAGTTTAACTGTTATCATGCCTACTCTGTCTTCTCCTGTTCACTCTTCTTGCTTGCTGTGTCAAATGATTTGATACTCCCCGTCCTCCTCTACTGACAATACTCGTCGGCGATGTAGGTTATTCGTCGCCACGGAGGAAAGGATTACCGTATTTAAGTAGAGAGCAAGGTCTTAGCATTACGTGAGTAGTTTCTGAGCAGCCAGAAAAAACAGCAAGGGTGGGTGACTGCTCGACATGGACAAGGTTTTTTTTTTTTTTTTTTTTAACTGGCATTAAAGTAGTTCCCAAAAAAAAAATTTAAAAAAAGCATGCTTGACGTTCTGAGGCAGAAACAACAACTTTGTCAACATGCGTTTTCAAAGTTGTCGTTTGAACCTGAATCTACTGTCAGCCAAATTTAAAGCGTATAAACTGCATACGCCGTTATCACTACACTATTATCATTTCTGTTCACAAATTCTTTCGCAATTTCTGTTAGATAAACTTAATAAATGTTGCCTGTGAAGAACATGCTTCTTGGGTGTGACTTGATTTGATATGCAAAATGGCATCAGCACTCGGTGACAACTGACCACTCTGATTGGGTTTTTGCTATCAAATCAGAAACGCATTTATTTCGTATGGCTGTGGATGGTATGCGAAACAATGATTTATTGGCGATGTTCAACGATTTTAAAGGTTAAAGAGAAACACTACTGACGAGTATTAGAGAGAATGCTTGCACGCCTGCACTGAGAAAGGTTTGTGTTGAATTTACTTCATTTAATTGCGTCAAGTGGTTTTGTGCATGAAAATGGGAACACATTCCCACGTACATTATGTTAACACAAAAGCACTTATTTGTGCTCGTGAAATACCGTACGCCTGACTCCGACATTTGGCTTTATATGTGTTGTAACGCCACGCCCACCACTGAAAACCCTCTTTGACGTTTGTAGGGATGGAGAGGTATTTCTTGGCTATACAGTATAATTCATAATTCAGCTATGGACATTTTTTTTTTTCATGCTGCAGCCACTGTTGCTTCATCCAGCATGATGACAAAAATGCACCAACGAGCACCATATCTTGCAATGTTCAATTTGATCGACTCCATGAGTGCCTTCCACCAGGCTCCTTGTTTTGTCATATGCAAAACAATGCAAAATGATTCCGCTCATGTTTGGGGCATGCAGAGAGTGGGGGGGCCCTCCATCGACAACACATTTGGTGACACGTTCTTTCGCAAGCGCAGATTGAGGGCCGTGTTCAAGGAGAATAAAGTTCTCAAAAGTTCCATCATCCCTGTCTACAGGACTTTCTTGGGAGATGGTTGTTGACGATCGTGTGTATACAGGCATGGTCCAGGGGCATCAACTTGGGAAAACTTACATCCGAAGTCCCCTGCCACCCTCCACCACTGCCGTTGACTAATTATTTTTCGAGGGCATCATAATTGGCCGGTCGCCTCAGGCATCTACTGTGCTTGGCACACCAACAGTTAGCGTGGAGTCGCTTTGAACTAAGGAAGCTGCTGAAAAGATTTTTCCATTTTTTAATTTGTGAAATAAAGTCAGCCTGACCCATAACTAAACAAATCGATTCAATGCTTCAATGGTTCTATTTAAACACCAAACTGCAAAACTGTGGTGCAGTTATACAAACCACTCAATTACAATGCTTCATATGAAAAGGCTTTGGAAATCACAATGTTGCACGGTAGTTGCGTGCATGGAAATCAAGACTGTTTGATGTTGTGATTCAGAGATGGGTGTGTTTCTCTCCAAATATGGCTCCATTATCAAGTATGCCTGCAGTTGGAGAAGACATCGCTAATATAAAAAGGGGGTTGAAGTCTGCAGGCATTTTTCTATTTTGTTTCATTTAAGCCTCATTAAATATTTGTAAGCCTGCAGTCAGTCAAGTCACAAAGACATGCAAGATGCCTACTAACTATAAAAAGAAAAAGAGATTATAGG
The DNA here is from genome assembly GCF_059441095.1 of Idiotropiscis lumnitzeri. Taxonomy (NCBI): domain Eukaryota; kingdom Metazoa; phylum Chordata; class Actinopteri; order Syngnathiformes; family Syngnathidae; genus Idiotropiscis; species Idiotropiscis lumnitzeri. The sequence continues at coordinate 16,215,403 of NC_142397.1, read as the reverse complement.
TATAATGCCGGGAAAAAGTATTTGCCCTCTATTCAAATTTTTTTTTTTTTGCATAGGCGCCATACTTTAAAGTTTAATATAAATATCAGACAAACTAAATAATCATAAAATGCCCCCGTGAAATAATTTTCGATTTGAAGGAAAAAGAAAACTATTCAATGTGTGAAAAAGCAATTATCCTTTTGCTCGAATCATGAATTAACTGAGGCTAATCGCATTTCTTGGAAATCTGAGTTCAAATACGGTAAACATTCAACAGTGGTGAACAGCAGGCAAACAAAAAACAAGAGAACAGTGATGACTGATCCCGGAGGTCACAAAGGAACTCAGGACACCATCTAAAGAACTGTCGACCTCCCTCACCTCAGTTAAGGTGAGTGTTCATGAATCAACAATAAGAAAAACTACATCCATCGCAGAGTTCCAAGGCGAAGACCACTGCTGGCCAAAAAGAACTTAAAGTCTAGTCTCATGTAGTGAAAAAAACACAAAAAAGTCTGAATGATACCCAAGAATTTTGTGAGAGATTGTGTGGACTAATGAGATAAAAGCTGAACTTTTTGGTGGCTTTGTTTCGTGTTGCAGCTGGCATATAATGCAACACGGCATTTCAGAAAAAAGAATATCGTGGCAACAGTCAAACGTGATGGTGGTAGTGTGACGGTCTAGGGCTTAGGGCTGCAGCTTACAATTATTTTAATTGATTAAACAGATACCCAAAAAAAAAAAAAATCACGTTTGAATTTCCATCACTTAAAAAAGCTTAAAAGAAGATGTCTAAATGATTCCATGATTATGAAAAATTATTATTGATTAATTTGATACACTACTTGTTGTCGATTAATCAATTAGTCATTGCACATCTATTGGGGTTGCTTAGCTAATTCAGGACCAGGGAACTTGCTGTAATTGAAGGAACCATGAATTCTGTTATTCACCAGAAAATCATAAAGGAGAAAAATAAAAGATCAAATCAACTTCTAAAGGGTTTAAAAAAATACAAAATGGTCCAACCACGTAATAGATTTAGGGGGAAGTTGTTTTTCACTTAATAAATAAAATCACCATTTACAATTACATTTGATGTTTATTTGGGTTATTTTTGTGTGCTATTTACATTTATTTGATAACCTTAAAAATTGAAGTGGGATGTTATGCAAAAAAGTAAGGATTTGAGAAGAGGCAATTTTTTTTCACTGCAATGTATATGATATTTTTATATGATGGAATAATTGTATATTATTGTTCTCGTATAAAAAGACATTGCTTGCTGTAAACTGCTTTGCGTTACGCCCACATATTCAGACACTAACCTATTCAACATTGCACACATTTTAACCACTTCATATTAGGTATTGCTATCACTTGTAACCTCCCCTTTAATCATAATAAAAGGCACAGAGGGTTGGCAAAATGTTGGATGACCTTGGTAAGCCGAAAGTGATCTGTCTGCCCTTCAGCAAAAGACAAGCTGTGGTTGTTGGCTTTATCTCCTGTGTCGATATGGTGTATGTCTATTTGAAAATATCTTTAATTGTACGGGATAATTCTAAAAATCATCTGCCTTGTGGAATTTTGAAGACATTCTGTACTCATCGCAGTGCCCTTGTAACCACTGAAACCCTAATTGCACTTTTTGTAACCGATCCAAATCGTATCCATCTACTTTTTGAACCGCTTAACCTCACGAGGGTCACTCATGAGCTTGAACCTATCCCGACTGACATTGTGCAATAGGCAGGGTCACCCTGAACAACTCTCCACCAAATCACTTATTACAAACATTCACACTCACATGCATACATATGGACAATTCAGTCTTCAATTAACCAAAGTTACGTCTTTCTTGGAATACAGGCGAAAGCCAGAGTTCTCGCTAGAAAATCCACGAGAGCGTGGGGAGAAAATACAAACAGGAGGGCTGCAACCCAGATTCAAACCCACATCCTCTGAACTGTGAGTCGAATGTGCTGACCACTCGTTCGCTTCTGTTGAACTATTGCCTAAGTGAATTGTAGCTCCTGTCTCAACATAATAAATGGCAATACAATATAATAGAACTATAGAATCATCTCTCAGACATCTGTTATATCAGCTTCAGAGCCGATCAATAACCTTCTAAATGCTCATTGCTCAGTGTCTTTTCTACAAAGTTCTTCGAGGCACAACACCAGTTCAGCATCACAACACTAAAACCAAGTGATGTGATGTTGGCCCATTCCTGAAAATAATTACCATATGGACATGACAACAGGGACCTCTGAACCCAAAACTGCACAGTCGAAGGTAACCTACAGTGGGTGGTCAAACAAGTCAAAATCCTGCCAAATGTTTCAAGGGAAAAGCGCTTCTACGTTTTTTTTTAAAGTTTTTTGGGTAACACTTTATTTGAAGTTTGTTCATTAGACTGTTATAATCATGACATGACACGTGGCATGAACATGAATAAATTCTTATGACATATGTCATTAAGTGTCATTTGGTAAATTATGTCACTTTTGATGCATTGGTCAATGTCCACTTTGCATCAAAAGTGACATAATTTACCGAATGACACTTAATGACATCTGTCATAAGTATTGATTCAAGTTCATGACAGGTGTAATGACATGATTATTACAGTCTTATGAACAAACTTCAAATAAAGTGTTATCGGTTTTTCTATCAAGAATAATTACTTAAAACATCTTTGTAATTCCAAGACAATTTATTCCATTGACTGAGAACTGATAACAATACGATACAATAAAATTTATATAGCGCATTTCATAACAGCTGGAGCTGTAACAAAGCACTTTCCATATGGTGTCATATAAATTAGAGGGAAATTAAAATAAATTAAAACACATAAACAATAGATACCAGAAGAAGAGCAGAACAGCGACAGTCTCATGTTGTGTCCGAAGCTAAAGAATAAAAATGTGTCTTCAAACGAGTTTTAAAATTGGACAGAAAGGGGGCTTGCCTAACATTCAATGGGCGGTCATGTGGTTGGGCAACTCAAATGTAGAGTTAGTCTAGGGATAGCCCGGAAAATACCCTTCAAACACTTCAAAATATTTTGGTTATTAACCTGTTTGTATTTTAGGGATGCATTTTTTTTAGAATATAGCTCAATTTTTAGCATTTATGAAATTCAGCAGTAAGAGTGACGTTGGTGACCTGAATCTCTCACCTTCACCTCAAGGACAGTTTCGCATGAGGAAACAACATTGAAAAAGTCTTTTTTTTTTTTTTTTTTTTTGCTTCAACTAAGTTGGCAACGGGCAGAAGAGATTGTAACATGATTTGTTATGACACATTTTGGGATCTTACATGCATACATTTGGTTTGTTTTCTGCTATTTATAAATGGTAATGTTATAAACAGTGCAAGGGTGGCACCGTGGCACGGTGGGCAACTGGTTAGCACGATGGCCACCCAGTACAGAGGTGCAGGTTTTGATTCTAGCTCCGGTCTTCCTGTGTGGAGTTTGCTTGTTCAATATATATATATATATATATATATATATATATATATATATAGCTAATTAAGTGACAATCATGCGTGCATTTTACATACCAATGCACCATCAACATTAAATTGAAATCAATTTTGCCCAAATGGCTCACATGGAATAAGCTGGACCACCACACTGCCTGGACTGACTATTGGGATGACTCTCTTCCCATAATCAACGAGAACATTTCCAAACCAGTCATTCTCCAAATGGTCAGCGCAGCATAAATTTAAATGCAATTAAGGTTGCCTGTGAATATTCATTATACTGAATGGTCACACAACATCAGTTAATGGGACAGAATTTTCCAAACCAATACACTTTTTTTAAATCCCTGAGCAGCCATACATGAAGGCAGCCTGTCACATATGAATTTCCTCTGCCACATAAAGATTTGTATTCGGGAATTGTGTTTCTGAAAAATAGGACTGCAGTACTTTGCTTGGAGTTTGTGCTGGTTGAGTACCCATTGAAGATTTAAAAACAGTCAAAGCTACATCTTAAGATGATCCTCACTTTCAGGCCCCCAAAAAGGATGATCTGTAATGTGTTCACACTCAATAGTTTTTTGTCAGCTAAACAAATAAATGGCCTATTCTTGTGATCACTGCTTTTAATAGAAATGTCAAAAGGGAGATATGAATGAGGGCCACTAAAGGTCAGAGAGTGGAAACAAATTGAAAAAAAGGAATAATAATGACAGACAATCCTATCCTTGCTCCCCTCTGATGGAATGTCCCTTGCCCATTGAAGTAGTAAATCTTGTAACAGACACCAGGCAGGTCTGCTATCACCGTGACCCATACAAAAGAATAAAAAAAACAAACATACAAAGGTGTGTCAGAAAAGTTCCAATACTAATGCTGCAAAGAGACATATTTCAAAGCAAAAATGAACACTCTGAAAGAATATTACTGTTGCAGTTCCATAGGGAAAAGAAGAGGGAAAAAGCATTGTTAGGGAAAAAGATGGGAACGTGATAAGAAAAGTAGGAAATATATACTCAAAAATCAGTAATGTTGAAAATAATTAAGGAGAGGAATACAAAAGAGGAAGTTGTACAGGACTAAATGATGTTATGTATGAATTAGGAAAAAGTGTGTAAGACGTGTGATTACTGGAGAGAGAGAGAGAGAGAGACAGAGAGACCAAAATGGTGTCTAAAAGTGGCGCAGCGTGAGTGGACAATTAGTGGTGTGCTTGGGGCGGAAGGAGATGGAGATGGGATCAAGTGTGTGTGAGGGGAGGACACTAAGATTGTTGGGGGGGTGAGTGCTAAAGACTTTAGTGCTGTAGGTGGCGGTATGCATCTGAACATTACTTGCAATCACCCATAAAATAAATTAAATTTAGTGAACTGAAATAATAATTTTGGAGTATTCAGGTGGTCTATTGTAACATTTTTCCAGAGATGGGCATTCTGTCCCAGGGAAGGAACAGTCTGGACGGCGCCCATTTTGGTGATGGAGGATGAGGATTTTTTTTTTTTTTTTAACTGGATGGTTTAAGCAAGGACAGAAGTGTTTTTTAATCTGTCCCTTTAACCGTCACTAACCGGGTCAAGTATCGTGGGGAAAGAATTCAAATATTTACCCTCTGAGCAGAATAAAATTTTGAAATGCCATTGCGTATACTGGCCCTTCAACTGAGAGCGAGGAGAGAGAGAGAAAGAGAGAGAGAGAGAGACTGAAGTGTGCAAAAACATTGAAGTGATACATGCGGTTGTGGAATGAATTAATTGAGAGCCAAAATAAGCATCTTTGGTTGCGATTAATTTGAGCAAAGGAATGAAGTGCGATAAATTGTTGTAAATAAATAAATTATTGGCTGCCCTCTCCCTCACTGTCGGACATCTACACCGCCCGGTGCCTCAGCAGGGCTCTCAATATCGTCAAAGACAATACCCACCCAAACTCACACCTGTTCGACCTGATGCCCTCTGGCAGGCGCTACAGGTGCATCAAATCAAGGACCAATCGACGAAGAAACAGTTTCTTTCCAAGAGCGATCTCCATTCTAAACGCTCACACAAACACACGACCACCCTTACCTTGCAGAACAGCATCGTGATGTGTTTTTATACATCCTATTCAGTATTATTTTCCATTGCACTAACTATTCTCTTATTTATCTAATTTATATATTTATCTGAATTATTGTTGTATTGCACTGGAGAGGGGAGCTCTCTAATCTCGGTGCACACTTCAGTACAATGAAAGGGATTTCTGATTCTGATTTCTGATTCTGAAATACAGCCATCTCTACAGTGTGACCTCAGTCCAAGCTCATCTGTGAATTTGCCTTGTGTGACAACAAGAGTCTGAGAATGTTTACGGTATGCGGTGTAACTATAGCTGCATTTGGTATCGTTTGGGGGAAAAAAAGCATCTACGAGTGTAACCATTATGAATAAAACCCCATTTAATAATGTGGAGACCTGCGTTTATTCGTCCGAAGCGGCTTATGTACGTACAAATCTGTTTTTATGGCTAGTTTTTGCTATTGTAGCTTTTAATCAGTTTTGTTTTGTAGTCCGGAAATGAAGTGGATGTGAATCAGAAATGAGCTAATTAATGAGCTTTAAATGTGAATTATGAAACCTGTGCTGTTAGACTCTCGTCATGTACTGACACTTTTGATTTATTTATTCATTATTAGATATTATTCATTTAATAGATACGCGATATGGTTGGATGCAAATGTTACTCAATCAGCCAAGTTACACTGAAAGCCATAAAATGGTGTCCATCAGTTATCACACCAACGTATGTCCCTTTTTACTACTTTTTACTATCACACTATACAATATCAGCTATGGTGAAAACTCAATTTAATCAGCGTATTACAGACTTATTTTGCAATGACAGATGTCCATTCATGAACTTTGGAATTCACACATCACAAGAGCATGAATGGTTTTCATTAATTATGGAACAGATGGATGATTCTTGTGTTTAAAAACTCAGATTTTCCTTAACTCATTCACTACCATTGACGGCTAAAGACGTCAAAGATCCTTTTTTTTTTTTTTTTAAGTCGGCTGGGAGTGAATGGTCGACGGTTGAGTGTTATAAAGCAGGGCGTTGACACGCATGTAAAAACTCATGTTCACCTCGAACTAGTTCAACTATAATTATTCCAAAATGACCTCATTTAACAATAAAGGGCAAATTGAATGAAATATTTTGTTGCATTTAACGAAAGCCCTGTGCGTTACAAAGCATTTTCCCAGCCACAAACACAACTGTTTCTGTATATAGAAAGTTGTCTTCTCTACAAAGTAGTGCAAACTTTACAAACTGCCTCTGTGAGCAGCCTTAATTTATTGCACCTGTATATCTTTTAACCAATGTTTAACATTTCTGATGTCTGAAGATGTTACTTTAAAGTGACCTGCTATTTTTGAATATCTACACTATACTGGTACCCTGGTACCGGTCGTCGGGCAACTTTGGACCAGGCCGCACAGATGAAAGAAAAAAAAAAAAATTACAGTACTTCCGGTTTATTTATTATACAAGGCTAAAAAATGCTGGGTTGATTGAATAAAACATTTAATAATCTATATCTATCCTAATCTATCCTTTAGGGAAAACACTCAACATTGACTTTCTATGAAGACAGTGAGTAAAGTTGTGTTAACAATCCCCAAAAATGCCAGTCTTTCAGAAGAGCTTTCAATGCCACGATGTTTCATTGCCCCCCCAACTGATGAGCATCTATCAGCTGTTCTGTTAAGGGTGAATGACATTTTTGGAGGAACAGCTGGCCCTTACGGAATTTTGCTCCTGGGGCAGTTCCATTTCACAACCTGCAGATGGCGATTTAATCAAAGTGATTCAATTGCAATTTATTTGCTTCCATTAAAGTTTAACTGTTTTTTAATTTAGTGTGTGTAGTGATTTGGCGTCTGTGTTCTTGCCATACACTGTATATGCTTCCTTTCTCAATCCGTCATCACAAAAGGCCGCCAATTTACTTGCCAACATACCGGGGAGAGGAGTTGGAGTGCTCATGATTCAGAGCAAAACGATTCGCACATCCTGCAGACCGAGTTAAAATGGTTGTTTTAAGTTGGTCTGCAGGATGAACCCTGCGCTCCTCCGCTGCTATGCTGCAGACGGGAATTAGCGGCACCAATTCAACAGAGGCTTTGAAGTCGGGAACACTTCACCCTTCGGAAGTGATCTGAAATCAGGGGAACTCTCCCAGAGGGATTTGCCAATACTGATAGCAATCCCTTCATTTGAAAGTCTCACTTTGTTCCTATTCACTTTTGATACATCTATTAATCCCCTTATGTATTGTCTGGACATGAAATCCAATTGATTTATTTCCAACTAAATATATGACGAGAATAAAGTTCAACTTATATCAAGTAATGACTGCCACACTCACTCGATGGGAGATTTTTTTTAAATACATCTGCATGATTGAATTAGACACAGATCCATATACGGTTCGAATATTTCCAAAAGTACGAACATGTTTCCATGAGGCCTTGCCTATCAGTATTGCGGTATTATGTCAATTGAGTAGGTGTGTGTACTGGCTCTCAAAAGTGCAGATCTACATGTTCATGTGTGAATGCACAACTATTGCTGTGTTTGTGTGCTACACATACAGACAATGCTTGAGCGTTTCCCTCCTTTGACCTCCTGCCCACTGTATCTCTCTTAACGTCGTGAATAACCTCCTGAAACCATTTGTGACACAAGGCCAAACCCAAACACAGGGCGGATGACCCTTATTTTCACAACAGCGCACACTCCTCACATCTGCGGCATATATTTCCATGAGTCAGGTTGCAATATGTTGCTGGAATCATCACCATGCTAAAACTGTTCAGGTATGAAATGTGCGACAGAAATAAAACATGTCATGTGCCTTTTAATACATACAGCATTTTGAGGTGGGATTCGATGTGCAATTACCTAAAATCAAAAGAAAGTTTTTTTTTATAGTTGATGTGTAGCAATACAACCGCATGTGAGGTGCGGGGTGGAATGTGGTACTCTTAGCTCTGATAAGATTTATGCTTTTAGGCATGCGAGTTGTGCGAGCATAATATATTCCTGCATTACGGCAGAGTTCAGCCTTGCTTTGCAGGGCAGAGATTACAACAGTGACACACCCGCTCAATCACGCAACATAATCAATCAGCCCAATAGAAACCACGTCAAGGTGGTCGCAATGAGAAAGCCATTAAACTGAATGGATTATGACAGAGGAATGAAATTACCTCATCTTAATTCTATAAAGTAGTGACATGGTGCACCATAAAACATATTGTCTATAAAAATGAACACGATGGTGCACCTGTGTTGCAATGCCCCACATACTGTATAGAAAGTGGTGTCTGTCTTTAGTTTGATTCATTCATTTGTCTTATAAACCTTCCACTAGAGAAATACAGACAGCAGGTTGGTAATTGTGATTTGCAATTGATGCTACTGCAATATGTGCCTTATCTATTTAATGAAAAATCTGCGCGCGCCAGCACAATATTTATCACAAGTTAATGTGTTATGTCAAAAACCAGTTTGCATACATCCATACCAATTGGTTAAATAATGTGCAGTAATTCTTCATTTAAAAGGGGTATTTATGAAATTTGCAATAAATGATTGGTTCATTGAAAAAAGTGGCACAGACCTCACCTTCTTGGGTTACTTAAGACTTTATGAAAGAATATTCAAATGCGATGCGATGCGATAACCGAAGTAATGAGATGAAACTTCAACACTCCTACCTTTCTTTGTCAGATCAAAAACACCAAATATAAGCAGTGATTCTGTCTATATTTTTTGAAATAAATTTTACAAATCAGCATTCTCAGAGTTGCAGTATATCCCCTTTGTTTGGTTGGCACCCTCATTAGCTCAAGTGAATTGTTCCTAGAATTAATGCTGGAGAAGACGTTACATCCTACACAATGCGGGGAAGTGTTCCGCTCTTCGGCAGAGATACAAATTACTTTATGTGAGTGGTCAGAATAGAGGTGTCTTTCTTGTTTCCAGAAGTAAAAAAAGGTGCTCAGTGCTCAGAGAGCGCTGACCTCCAACAAGCCTTCCAACATTTTTAAAATGTATAATAGTTGAGAACTCTGACAATATGCAAACTAAAAAATGGTGAGGTTTAATCTAATTTCTTCTGGATGCAATACAACAAAATCAGAGGTGGACGTGTCAGTAAATTTTGCCAGTCCGTCAAGTCGGGCCTCCGGAGTCCATATCCGTCAGTCCGTCATTATTTCAAACCAACAAAATGTGTCATCGTCAGGCAGTCACTCCATCATCGTTATTTGAATTGTGCTGGTATTGTCACTCTGAAGACACACCCGCCACACAAACAACGGAATTTCTTATGTCTGCCCATCAGTGGCATGTTAAGCTGCATGCTCGGTCATTGTTACAATTACTTTCTGTTTACTGCTTCTTCTTTCGTTCATTGGCGGAATACAATTACTACTCCAACTTGCAAACCAAAGTTAGAAGGAAAAGCTGTACTGCAGTCCCACACATTTCCGACGCGTCTGACAGCTGGTCACGTAACTTCATCACTCTCAATCATATAATAACTCAGCCCTACGTATATTGCCCTCTGGAAGATAATCGACGGCCGGGACTTTATCAGGAGTTGACATTTTTGAAGGGTGTGTCTCTGCGCGGCCGGGCACCAAAAAGGCCACAGCCCGGTGGTTGAAGACCACTGGGATATAGTTTCAGCTCTGAATCACAAGATTTACCTGCAGGATCACTTCTCATTATCATAGATAATACGGTATGTGTCATATTATTGGTAGCTACTTGATATTATTCTCACATTATTTTATAAAAACTTCACACAGTCAAGTGTGAAGTGGTTGTCTGTGTGGATCATGACCAAAAGAACAAGATCACTTCCAAATACAACTTCCCAAACTATATTTCTGTCTTTCTACCACGGAAATTGCAACTCTGGACAAACTATTCAATGACAGATTAGATGACCATTAATTACTCTGCTGCAGTCAGCATGGATTCAGAACAAACCGATCAACGGCATTCGTTTTAACAAAAGGCATCAAATAAATCACTGACACCATAGATAAGAAACTGGCAAGAGAACAGTTTATTGATCTCCAAAAAGCATCTGGAACTATACATCATGATACCAATGACTTATCCCTCAATTGGCTCTGAAGCTACTTAATGAAAAGGCAGCAGTTTATTAAATTGAGCTTGATTAAATCTAGTTAAACCTGGCATCGACAGATTCCGTGGCTCCTCATACAATAGTGACCTTTATTTTCATTTTAAAACATCATCAATTTGTGGTTTGGAAATAAGATTTTTCAGCAACAGCATTGGACAACTACCTCCCCCCTGAAAATAATTAATTATACCTGTCTATAATCAATGTAAGTTTAGGAAGTCGTCTCCATAGACATAGAGCTCAGACATGCAAGTGAACAGACAAACCAATAAGAAGGAAGACTAACTGAATATGTTTGACACCAGTTACAGAGTAAATTTAATAGAAGTATCATATTCAGTCTTGAGGGCACACGGATGAAATAGTCTGGTTGTGTGGCATACTGACATGCAGTTTCCTTTGAATCCATAGTTCATTTGAAATCATGCTGGGGGCAAATTAGTTTTGCATTCTGCACTCAGGATGGGAGAAATTATTTCCATGGCTGCAATCACTGTATTAACTTTGAGGATGAGAACAAATTGAAGAAGAACCTCAGGAGAAATGCTGTTTTCATTCAAGATCTGAGGGCAAACACGCACAGAATGACGCCGTGTGACAGCTTTCACTCAGTTGGACTAACGATGTAACTGAATGATGTCAAATTCCATTTCTCAGTCCCTTAAGATAAGGACTAGTGGGATGATTGTTCAATAACTTAAGATATCTGCAAGTCAGAGCTGCATGGAAAGGTCACACTAATACTGTATGTCTGTACTTTCAACGAGAGAGATGTACTCTGAACATTATAGTCACGTTGGACAATTTAAAGCTTTTCCAAGAGGACATAGTGGCCCACAGTAATGGTCCCGATGCTGTCTTTCTTTCGATGAGATATGAAAGTACCTTCAAGATGAAAAATATAGACTTCACAGTGACCCATTTGGACAACAGATGGCAGAGACTGCATATGATTTTGTGAAAAAAAAAAAAAGTTTAAAAAAAATATATGTTTTTCTTTGGGGGGGTGTGTCAATCAAGGGGTCACTCAGATGGGCCAGTTGCAAACACTGATATGTAGTAATTACCACCAGCTAACACTCCAGTCGTGGTGCCGTCATTAGGACGGTCAAGATACCATTGTTTGTCTGCGCTATACTGTTGCAGTATCGAAAATATAGAAAATATAGAAAATATATGTTTTCCGGACTATAAGACGCACATGTATGTAAGCCGTAGCAACTATTATGTAAAAAAAAAAAAGCCGCAGTTTTCTTTGTTGAAAAAAAAAATGTTTCCTGCATGTACAGAAGGATTTTGTACTGTGTGCACATAAAGGTACATAAACATATACTTAAAACATTTAGCATTTTAGAAGAAAGCAGTTAATTTGTGACCATTGGGAGTTTTGAATCAGATTGAATGTGGGGTCCCTCACGGGTCAGTACATGGACCTCTCCAGTGCAGTCTGTGTATGTTACCTTTGGGTCAAATGCTTCAGAACTGCAATGTTGGCTAACACAGTTATGCAGATGACACACATCTATATCTATCAATATCTGTTAATGACAGCAGTTTAATCAACGTATTGTGTCACTATCGAGAGCAAATTAACAACTAAATGAACCAAAATGTCCTTCAGCTAAACCAAAACAAAAAAGGTAATTTTTTTGGCTTCAAAGAAAAGATGGTCGCTTTTAGAAAACGTGAAGCTGCATTTAGCTGTTATGCTGCACAAAAATGGAAAAAGCTGCCAACCGAAGTGAAGTGAATCCCGAGTGTAAATGCTTTTAAATTTAGGTAAAAAACGTTGCTTTATTTTCCCTCAAACCTTTTGATTAAGGTCCTCTTACCAATTTTAAATCTTTTTTTCTTAAACACATTTTAGAAACCCACTTTTACCTCTTTACTTTAAAATCTTTAAGTTTCCAGTTGATACTACTTTTTTTTTTCTTTGCTTTGCTTTTGAATGTGTTTGGAAATGCTTGTAGGTGTTGTGTCTTTACCCTTGTGAAGCACATTGAGTTGCCTCGTCTGTGAAATGTGCTTTAATGTGCTTGCCATCGATTGATCTCGATCTAGATCATAACTTAAAACAACTCAATTACGTCCACTGTAATGACACAGCCACGATCCGTCCTATAAGAGCAAAATGTCTGAACTACATTCAACGTTCGTTGACCTGATGAGAAATGAGCAGGAATGAAGGACATGTTCAAGTCGCTCCTATTAATCTGAGGTTCACAATAGCTTCCACCAACCCAGCGGAGTGGATCATTGTAACAGATTCACACCCCAGAAGCCCTGTTGCATCACTTGCCATCATACAGCAAAGGTGAATTTTGAAAGGGGGGATAAAAAGCTAATGTGGCCTTTGTGAAGGATGGTATATATCATGATGGGACAGCGACCTGGCAAGGCAGAAAATTGGGATGGTAATGGAAAAGACAGCATTGAAGAGAAGTAATTGCTTAAAAAAATGGGAAATTAACGCTGACATTTTTCCTGTAGACAAGAGTCAAAAGAAGAATAAAGGGCACATTAAAATCATGCAAAGACCATTCATAAGGTAGGATATGTGGAACTCACCAAATCATTCTTTGCAAAATCACACCAGTTAAAATTTGCAGATATTGTATCATTTCAAACAGCAGAACTAGTGTGTAAGGTAAAACACACAAGGGTACCAGAAAACATTAAAAATTGTTTTCGGCATGGGGATGGGAATTATGATTGAAGGGGTAAACACAATTTTGAAGTAAAAAACATACAGAAAACTAGGAAAGGTTCTCGTTTGTCAAATTGTGGTGCAAAACTGAGGAATAGTATGGGTGAGGCACTAAAACAAAAAATTATTTCAAAAGAAGGCACAAAAATATGAGAACACCCTTACCTTGCAGAACAGCATTGTGATGTGTTTTTATATACCCTATTCAGTACTAAATTCCATTGCACTCTCTTATTTATTTATCTAATTTATATATTTGTCTGTATTATTGTTGTATTGCACTGGAGAGGGGAGCCCTCTAATCTCGTTGCACACTTGAGTACAATGACAATAAAGGGATTTCTAATTCTATATTGAGGAGGGAGAATAATGGTATGGTGGAAAGAGAGGGGTTTGTGGCCAAATAGTGAATGTATGGTTTATATGTGAGGTGTTTATATATTTTTGGTATCCATGTATATATGTAAACTGTATATGGATTTTGGATTTTTTTTTTTTGCGGGTTGTTTTGAGTTTAAAAGCCACTAGTCACAAAAAAAAAATCTATATGTACTGATAACGCCAACCAGAGCATCACTATCATTTAACCAATAGAGAAACGACGTGCTGCTCGCCTTGCTGATCGTTTCACTGTTTTCCCTTCCTGTATTTAATGAACTATGGATCTTGTTCAAAGTTAACAATTTGGCCTTTGCTATGTAATGGGTTGATTGACAAGGGATTGAAAAAAATGGTGATTAACAGCGAACTGCGCTGCCATATTGTACCAAGAACAGCAATGTGAGTGCCTTCACTGCAGGCCAATATTTTCTCATTTGAACATTCATTATTGTGTCAAAGGCAAACATTTAGCATGAAGGATGCAACGGATGGAAAGTGGAAGAGTTCAACCTCATGCATCATCAATATAGATTTTTTTTATATAATCTTAGAGTGATGAGGACATAAAGCAACCATTTTTTTGGCGGGGGGATACATCACAAAAGTGCTCTAATACAACAGTTGTCTTCTGCCAGGAATTCCCATCACACAATCTGGGAAGACTTCCCATTGACAAAACATTCTAACTAATAATCTTATCAATGTTGCTGCTTAGAATACAAATTTGATCTGTTTGCATGTAGGACAGAAAATTCAACAAAGGACTATCACGTTGTTGAGGCAACAAATTGGATGAGAGATACAGGCCTGAAAAATAAAGATAATAGAAATATATAATTAGATAATACACATTAAATCATGAAGGCATGGAAAGTGACTTTTAAAAACATTGACCTGTGTTTGTTTACGCCACAACTCTCACCAGCTGAGGTATTCTATCAGAGCATCTCTAATTGCACAGCATGCCAAAACTTGAGGAGGATGAGCTATAGCAGCAAAGACCTCAGAAGATTCCACTTCTGGCAGCTAAGATGCAAAATTGAAGCAACTGATAATTGAAAAATCGCCTCGTCTGAAGAGGCTGCTGCAACATTTGGAGTGTATGATACAGTCTGAATAGCATGAAAGTTGGCATTTTGTGTCAATTAGTAAAGGTGACTTGTATTAATGTAATGGTGTGAGATGTAAACGTTGATGCAGTTTAGCAGAGGTGGGCATCATCAGTCCGTCAGTATACGTACGTGGGCCCAGTCCGTCCCTCATCGGCGACAGACAATCAGTGTCAGGGACAAAATTTCCACGTCACAAGCAGGCACCTCACAAGCAGACACGCACCCAAAATGATTAAAAAAATAGATACACGCAAACGCACAGTGTGGTGATCATAAAGCAAGGACGGATGCCCGCCACTGCGATTTAGGGTACATAAGAGCATTGTTCAAAAACTGAACCGAAATGATTAGTGTTGCTAAGTCTTACTAAGTATTACCACATGACAAAAATGAAAGACAAAGAGGTCTTAAAAAGCACCTGAAGAAGACGCCAGTTTGACGTTGAAACTAGTGGAGGTAAATAAAAACATCATTGTCTTAAGAAAAGAAAAAAAAACAATTATTGAATATATAAGACCAGATGAACTCATTAACCAAGCGTTTTGTTTTGTTCCTGATAAGGCAACAGCCAAAGAAAAAATCCACTGTAGTGTAGCACGAAAACAAAAAGTATGAAATACAGTAATGGCGCGACTGACATGAAAACAACTTCAAAATACATTTTTCTCTAGATGAGAGGGTAGCAACTGGAAACAAAAGGGAAACGGAGAGAAGAAATGAGTTTGGGGGCAACAAAGTGGAGCAAACACATTGAATGCGAATGTCAAAACAATGCTGTTGGATTAAACAATACTTGATGTGTTGTATGGAGGACAAGTTATTATAACATGTAATAACATGTTTTGGTGTAACAGAGATGAGCCGGCTGCTCTCTCTACACACATTATACCAAGGTATGTTTTTTGAAGTAACACTATGTTACATACACATCAAAGTAGTATGTGCGAATAGAAGTGAACTATCAGCATTATTTTTATTAATTCCACTTGGTCCAGCTTTGGTTTCAACCAACTGAAACATTTAATTAATGACTTGCATTAAATTTATGTATCCTCTTCCTGCTTTTGAATAATACACATTCCTGTTCATGCTGAAATAATATGTTAAGCGCCAGGACTCATGCTTTTCATTTTCGTAGATTCTCCCAACCAGACTTCTGACGCACTCACACACTGTAGGTAGCGAAGGAAGGTGACCTCACCAAAGAGACAGGATTCATCATTTACTAAAAGGCAAGGTGTCTGGGAATACTGAGACTTGTGAATGTCATTTAAATGTGTGAATAATATAAAGCAAACCTTACATTTATGAAAGGCCTTACATGTCACAGTTCGGTGTCATTAGGTTATGCTCACCCGGAGTCCGCTCTGTCAGTCAATCTCGCCCACCTATTCAAGGGTCTCCTGAAGACTCACTCAGTCACTCAATGCGATTTTTTTTCTTTATTGTACATTTTCCATTTCAAACAGTGGCATGATAAATACTTTTAATAGTTGTGTGGAAGTCTCTTTTATGATATTATTAGTGTCATAAACCGTAACCACGTCCAAGCTTATAATTTTTCAGGTCATATTATCCCAGTATTATATTTTTGGGTGAGAGTTTTTATCCAATTAGAATTCAGCTAGCTTGTGTTACCTCGCAGACTTCATAGTACGCCTTCAGAATCAAGAATGCAGGTGTCTATGCTGTGTGAGTTGATGGGCTCTTAGCGTTGATAGACAGTTGCGATAGACAATCAGATCACAAGTTGGTTACAGTGAGCCTTTTCGCAGGCCTTACGTTGAATGTGCGAACTTGTCCTGTGATTCGATAATCACTTGTTAGAGGCGCAACAAATCGACACCAGACACCCAACGACCGTACGGAAATCTAAAATATATTTTTGCTTTTTTAACCCACAATGGCCAAAGGAGGGAAAATTGTGAATTTGATTGCAGATATA
Organism: Idiotropiscis lumnitzeri; assembly: GCF_059441095.1. Classification (NCBI taxonomy): domain Eukaryota; kingdom Metazoa; phylum Chordata; class Actinopteri; order Syngnathiformes; family Syngnathidae; genus Idiotropiscis; species Idiotropiscis lumnitzeri. Next base: position 16,198,562 of record NC_142397.1, on the reverse strand, counting down.
CATGCAAAGTCATTTTCATGATGAACCTTTCAAGAGAAGCTTTCTCGTGTGCTGAGGTGGTCCAACACTCAATAGTGCGTAAGAGTGCGTCGGGATATTATTTCTTCAGCCATGGTGTCATAAATGGTGGTATTATCAGGGATATTTATTCAAGTCGGACTAAGTAGGACTTCACTGAAGGTTTAGGTGTGAAATTCACGGCCTGTCACTTCAACCATGCTTCAAGTGAGGGAAGTGCGGTCAGAGCAGGCAGGGAAGGCAAAACCTCCCTGTTCTATCCCCTGCAATTGAAGACTAAATTAAGATAACATATAACTTTTACATTTATCTATCTATAAAAAAATGTGTACACTCGGAACAAATGGAAAAAAATGTCCTATATGCAACACCTGTTCCCATACGTACATGACACACGTGAACGCAGTTGAATTGTTTTCATCCACTTGAAAGACATTTATTTTTTTTACCATGAGAGCTTGTTAATGTCTTTCTTCAGCTTTTGTGCGATTGCTGAACCATACAGTGCAATGCCACCTAATGAGGGGGAATTCCATCGAATCTGCAGAGAGAGCTGATCATTGGAGTTATAAATACAAATTACCACGATCCATCCACGTGTGTAAAAAAAAAGTAAGAAAAAAAGCCTGACCGCAGGTACAACATGTCCCTGATGCAGAATTGTTTTTGTGCAGACAAATAAAAAAATATTTAATTACCCAGTGAGGAGGCTCCGGGCCACAGTAGACAGCTGAGAAATAAGAGCAATGCGGTAAAGACTGGCAATGTGTTCAAAGGAGGCCAAAGTGGGGACAAGGCTGGACTCTCATGTGAGGATTAGTCAGGGTTTGAATGCCTTTTTTGTCACTCAAAAATGGGCATGATTGTCGAGACTGTTCCCGCAGTGAAAATATGGTGGGGCTAGAAAAGAGGTGAGACAATTTAGCTGGTGAATTGCAGCATACCATGATCTTAGGAGCTGACAAGAGGAGAAAAAAAGACAGAGATAAGATTGGTAGAGGATGAAAATATGATGCCGAGGGAAAAGACGAGATGAAAATTAGGAGCCCACCAAAAAAATTCTGATGAAAACACTCATCTCTCAGCAGGTTTCGATCGTTAAATCGTCATCCCTTTGAGATTCCTCACCTAGTGAAGCAAACGAATATACGCAACAAGAACCAAACCGGCAAAATACATCACTTTAGACACACACAAAAAAAGGTAACGATTTTTAAACAAGCATGTGCTACTGACTCTTTTCCTGATGATGCCACAACATGTTCTTAGGGTAAAACGTCCAAGTTACACTGCACCACAGCAAGCTCGTCAAAATGCAAATGGGATGTTTTTATTTCAACGCAGAAATAAAATGGTTTACTTCATTTATCAAAATACATTAAGTGCACACAGTCTAATCCTAATGAATCGCGACTTCTTGCCAACGGTTCCCGAACGAATAACTACAGAAAGCACATGCATCAAGGGAAGGGTGATGTATTACCATCACTACAGCTGACTGTGCACTTTGTGGTCTGTTTGCTAGTATGTATCCGCTTGTATGTTATCCACTTATATGTGCTTCATGAAACTTGGCATCAAGCACACTTTCATACTAAACCACAATTTTCCTCTTTAGTGATCACAATCCCTTTAGGAGCAGTGTATTATGAACAGATACAGATATGCGAGAAAATACACAATTCCTTAGATGCGATGCACCCATGGATCGTGTTTCCTGATTGTTTATCAGACAAACAGTCTTCCCTTCTCGTGTCTCTTTGATTTAACATTACATTTCATTTGTGTTATTCCAGGCTGTTTGATTAGGGTTCCAATTAAGTCAGCACAAAATCAAAGCAGCTCCACTCTTGGCATTTTTGAGGAATATTTTATTCACATGTTCCAGGAATTGTGGACACAATACAGATGGCAGGGGAGCACCTATGCAGACCGAGCCTCACCTGTACCAACACATCAAAGTTTGTTTACATGTCCTTGGGAAATCTACTGTTATTGCATCGCAAAAAGTTGCAAGAAAACTTCGGATGACTTGTGCATCTCAAGAAATATCAGGATATACGGCATAATTTGCTGTTATTTTTTTGTTGGTGTTTTTTTTTTTTTTTTACAAATAAAATGAACAGAACTGTCAGGAGACAAGGGAAATGTATGTGGCTTGGCTTCAGGCTATAATACCTCAGAAGCGGACTGATAGTGACTTTGTCCCTCCACTTTGGAAATAACCAACAGCAGTTGCGAACAAACTGCAGCTAGATTGCCCACGGTATTGCAACAGATGCAAACAGATTTCCTAGCCTCCTTTGTCGAGGTATTTATTCTTTCTATTGTAGTTGAGGAAATGATGTACTGCCCCAGGGAGTTCAAACTGTGGGAAAATGGACTGCATGGAAATCAATTCTGTATCTAACCCCTATGGGCAAGAAATTGATCTCTGAAAGGCAATGCTGAAAAGGCCTCAAGCCTCCTTTGTGTGTCACGTTCCAATGAAAACAACAAGAAGAACATCAACAACATCAACCCTGCCTTACTTCATGCAACTAGCACATTCATTGGGAATGTTGCTCGTGAAAACAACAGCTGCAACATTTCTGGAGTTCATAAACTGGGTGTTTTAGGTAATGTACTGCATCTGTTGTAATGTATTAGGGTTGAATTATTGTGGAAGACTTTTACTCTGTGGTACCTATTCATGCAATGAGTTGGGGACCAAAATATATATGTATATATTTTTGATTGAATGGATTTTATTTTTCAAAGCCAGTTTACTCATGTGTTGAAGAAGTGTACATATAGTCATTCAGTTATAGCAGTGACTCTCATTTTTTTTTAAATAATGTAGCATATAAAAAATACTTACCTATCCAAGTGCTAGACAAAGAACAACATTAAAATACAGGAGCATAATAAGCATATTATATAGATTTTTGGGGGCTTGTTAGAATTATTTCAACATATTTGGTATTGGAGAAATCCAAAAGGGAATTAATTCAATTACAATAATTTAACTTAAATTTAAACACTGGGATTATATTATTAACTTTTGTTTTTTTTACCAGGTAACTATTTACCGTATCGAAATACTTTTTTAAAGTACCCCTCCAACTATAGTTAAGACTATACAACCCATTCAGAAATACTAAATTCAAAATTGTATTAAAAACAACTGTTCATTTGCTATACCTAACCAAACCCAAGTCAATCTAACCTATTGATTCTGTGAGGGATCAATATTTAAATGTTATTTCTCAATGAATTAAATTTGTGGGAGAATGATATTTCTTACCTGTAATGTGATCGTGAAGCTACAACTTACATAGGCTACCACTTAAAAAGAGGGAAGCTCACCAACCAGTAAAGCAAAGAAACAGAAGCAGCAAAACTCACTTGCCAGCTCACCATGGTCAGATGGTCTCTCGGGTGTTTCATAACCATGTGCAGCATAAAGAGTTGTAAGCTTTGCGTTTTATTCATGTATTTTTTTTATCTAATTCTCGTGTATTCAGGATTTTATGATTTTGATTATTATGTATCAAGTTTGATAGCTAGTGCATTTTAAGCACGTTGTACAACCCTTTGGTTAAATGTGCTCTTTAAATAAGTAAATTTGGATTTGGTCCTCTGAAAACCTCAGTTAAAAAGGATGCGTTTCATGAGTCTGGTCTCATTGAACAGAACTAACAGTAAAGGATCATTCATTCATTGCCGTTTATTTAAGTCTATGCATCATCGTAATAAAAACAGTGCCATGACTTTGAGTAACATTATATTAATGAATATTATTATATTATTTCTCTAAGCAATCCCATCAACAACTCAAGGGACGTTACCATCCAGCGTCTAATGGTTTACCTTGGAGTATCTGCCAATCAGCTCTCAATAAAACAATTTTAAAGAGTATGATGCAAATTGAACTACATAGCCGTGTCTCTGTGAGTCTCTCTTTTATTGCGTCAACTTGTCACTTTGTTGCCTTAATTGTTTTCAGTAGACAATGGGATCTTTTTTTGAGCGCATCTGAAAAACATAACCGGGTCTACTCGATGTTGTAAAATACATGCACAGAGTAATACATATCATTTGTAGCTGTGCTTCAGTGCAATACAATACGACATAATTAATAGAGCGCATTTCACAACAGATCAAGGGCAACTACAGGGATGGTTATAAACACAACAATTATGAAATGTGATCATCAAAACAAACCCCTCAAGGTGTATAACATATCAGACAATGTATGTAAATCTAAAAATGTTTTTAAAAGTTAAGTGAACGGAGTCAACATCACAGAAAGATTGAGGAGTACCAGAGATGAGGGGCTTTGTGCCTGAAAGCCAAAATGAAATGCCAAAAGAAGTTAGATCAACTCCAGATAGTGAGGAGCATGAAGGAAGCAGCAGCTCATACGTTACTGCTTCCAGGACATTTGTAATGAATGGGAAAGTTGATGAATTGTTGTAGTCCCGAAGAGCCATGGCAGGATTTAAAGCTTCCCGTAAATGGATTTGAGGTGTCATCCAGACATACAGTCTCTTGAAATCACTCAAAAGTTGCTCAAATAACTCATAGCAAGTGAATATTTGTTATGGTGTGGATGGATGAATATATTTGTAGACCAAAGGAAGTAGGAAGACTGCACTGGTGATTCCTCCAGTGTTGTATGGGGAGATGTTTACATTTCAATTTCTGTAACACAATGAAATGGTTTGTCAAAAAATTACAGCAGACAGTCCAAGTCATCAAATGTATGTGCCAGTTTACATCAGAACATTATATATTATACGTTATACTGACAACATGACGAAGCAATTTCAGAATCAGAATGCCCTTGTACTCAGTGTTCAACAAGTTTGAAGAACTCCCCTCTCCAGAGCAACATCACAAATAATTTAATTTAATAAATCAATTAGACTTTTGTGTCCATAAAAATGTCACAAAGGCTTGTCGTTCCGATGGCACTGACATGTTCAGTGACATTTACTTTTGAGCAATGGAAAATGGCGTCTGCAGCGGAACTATGATGATCTTCTATTTGAACAAATTATTTTGACAAATACACAACTGCAATACAGTGAGCCGGTAGATATGTAGCATGAAGGCCAAAACTGACCAATAAAAAAAAATGACAATTTAGTATTCGTTCTGCCAGTGCTATATTTTACTACATTGGTTTTGCATTTAAAGTGAAAGATCCATGGATAAAAGAAGAAGTGAAAGGGTGAGGAGGTTAAAGAGGAGAGGCTCGGGCTGTGACTGACTGATTAAAATGACATTCTGTGTGTCAGATGTGGTGCTGTAGGGAGATTTCATATCCTCTCCTCCACACTCACCCACCACCCGTAATCGACAGAATTTATCAGCCTAATGTAGTTCACTGGACCTCTAAAATGGCACTGGAGATGGCTCAGCCAAAGTGCATGTAAAGCAGAATGAAAGAAGTAATGAGGTGAAGGATTGTGTTCAGTGCTCATCCGGAAGGTTGAATGTAATTATCATATTCCTCCCAAACATTTTGGACAGTTAGCTATCGACTGCAACAATAGACCAAAGCAGTTCCTTGCCAGACTGTACGAATGACAACAATGACAAGACACATCGTGTTGATGTCTTAATACCATATAGCAGGCATCCTTAAATAGTTAGCAATCCATTTATCTGAACATGTGCATCATACATGTTCATCCTCACCTTTTTGATATGCTATGATGGCAGATACAAACGTATAAGCAGGGCAATAGACTTGAATTTTAAATATGTATCACAAATGTTTGACTTCGGGGTGTGTTTAGGATAGGACACACACACACACACAAGCATGACACACATGCACACCCGCGCGCACACACACACACACGTATTAATCCTGAGCTGTGTGTCAGCTGGCATTTCCTATGCTAGTGGGAAATGAGCTGTGACAGACATTACTGCAGCACACACACAGAATAAGAAAGTAGTCCCTGCTTTTATGCTAGAAACACACTCAAGGTTACACTCCTTTGTGCTCTAAAAACATAGGGGGTAAAAGCAGCTAGATAGATAGACAGATAGAAAGATAGATAGATAGATAGATAGATAGATCACATCAATGAAACCTTGAGCGGCTGACAGACTTTTAATCAGTAGATTTCTTTCTATTGCATAAGACGAGTCGGAGGTTTTGGCAAGGGAACACTTCCTACTCATGACAACATGGAGTGCATTCTAATGGGAACAAGTGAAGCTGTAGCTCCATAAGTCCTTAACTCACAGAGCTGCATAACTTGTAAATCTTAATACAGAGCAAGTTTTCCCTTTATAGGGGCACCATTTTACAAGCGACTTCTGAGACACATGCATCTGTTGACATGCACGCCAGTGTGAGCCTATATGGCAATTAAAATGTGATCAATGCAAGGCACACTCGTTAAATGATAAATCTACTATACTCAACCGGGGATGGGTAGAGCAGACGGAAAGTGCTTGACGTGGCCAAACATGACACTGAGAGAATGGCAGTGCGGTATCCCTCTTATGGATATGTCACGTTAATGACATAATTGTAAATAATATATAACTCCCCGCCCACCCCATTTTGTTACGTTTTGCAGGCATGCAACTTATTAGGTTTAAGGCTCTGAATTACAATTGGGCTTGTTTATGGAAAGGTGACTTCAAGGAAATATCATTTCATTGGATGCTTGTTGTTGTTAAGTGTACGTAGTAATTAACTTTCATTCATTGTACATCTGATGTCTGATGTTTTTCTGCAATTCCGGCCAAAGGCTCCGTCTAAATTAGGGTACGGGCGGGCTAGACAAAATATTGGCATTTTCACAGATCCTGTGCATGCCGGTGAAATGTGGCACATTAAAAAGAAGGGAAAAACTGTTTTGCATTGTTGTGGGTGTGAACACAGCTGACTTGATTTTCAGCATTTCAAAGAGGCGACTCATTCATATTCTATTTCGTGGCAGAAGAAGACACCGATTTGCTTAAGTCCTTTGGCAGTACGAGTAACACAAAGTGCAAGATCCATGGGGGGGGGGGATTATGAAGTTGGCCAGGGAACTCACAGATCTGTGAAGAGGGCACTTGGAGACAGCCTTCCACCAGACTCAAATGTGTCCGCGTGTGAACATCAAGGCGTGCGTCTGCACTAAAATCAGGATTTGCCCGTTTTTACACTCAAGCACAGCTGTGTTGTCTTTGAATATACAGTCCTACAACTTTAAATAAAACAAGAAGCAGTAAATGACACAGTTTTTAGTTTTTTTTTTAGAATTATTGAAGTGGTAGTACAGTGTTATATGTGGTTAACACAAGTGATGGATAAATGAAGATTTATGAAGTCCTCTAGCCGGCCGGCACTCCTGGTTTAAAGGTGCAGTGGAACTTTAAGAAATATCCATTGGACTTTTTTTTTCTTTAAACAAAGAGCACCATCACGAGGAGTGAAAAAAATACCAGAAATGCTTCATGAAGCTTCATTTTCCCATCACTAGTTACCATAGATGAGCACTTAACTCCATTTTGCCTGCGCATCCTCCGACCCTCGATCTAGACATGGGCACCCTTCCGTCCGAACACTTCCGTCCTTATTCTTAAAAGTAATCATCCTTCTGTCCCGTCCGTCTTCGTCCCTTTAAAGTGATTCCGTCCTCACATTTCAACTCCCTGCCCTCGAAAAAATAAATAAATTAAAAAAAAGACCGTGTCCCTGATGATTGGGGTAACTCCTTGCGACCAAGATTGAGTCACTGTGGATACAGGTCTCAAAGTCACAGTGTAGTTAAATAACACTTGGCAATTTCACACTGCATACCTTTGTTTGTAAATGACTGCGTGAAATGGCCAACAATCCCTCTTGTTCTCAACACACCTCAAACATAAAAACAAATGTGGATTTGCCAGTAGAAGTCAGGACACTTGAGTGATTTACATCTCATTTATCTGTGACTTAATGATTGGATTGATATGAACAAGCACACTGCCATCAGACATTGTGCCGAACTACAACAAAATTACATTACAGATGGCATGTCAAACTTTTGACTTCATTGTCAGGAAGAACTTTAATCAATTTTGGTTGAATTTCCCAGATGGTGACATGTATCTAAAATTGAGTATCCATCAGCATTTTCCTTCTGTGCATGACCACAGAATGCAAATTATTGCATGTTAGACATTAGACTGAAATCATACATACATAAATACATACACACACACACATCTCTATGATCGATTGAGTGTATAACACCTTTGCTCTTTAAATGCTAAATTTAACATACACAACATATAGGAATTGCATAATCAAGACAGTGGAATCTCATTTTCCATTGTCAGACCAACTAAACGAACATAATAAAAGCACATTTCTACGCAAAAATGTACTTCACTTTACTTTCACATCATTATTGTCACTTTTTACTACCAGTTATAACGGGCCTAATTCCAGCTGTCAAGGGTGCCATGTTTGTGTAATTACACAGCGCTCCAGTATAAAGACTGCATGTGCAGGCAAGTGTGTCTGTGCTTCTACAAGACTGTCACTGCACATAAACAGCTGTTCTAGCCAGTGCCCATGTGGGAAATCTGGCATCATTAAGCAGCTGGGCAGCATCCTTCTGGGATGTGGGGACAGGTGGAGCAACTATAATAAAAGAAGACATCTCCAACTAGAGACTCAACAGTATGTGTGTAATCAGACTGCAGACTCAAATCATTCACATTCAGGTATCTTTGAAATAAGCACAGACACAATCCTGCCCACACCTCATTCTCTATCTCATTTGTCTTCCTTCGGAAAGTATGGACTAATAGTTGGGTGTGTGCCTTAGAGGAGGCACTGTGACCTAGAAACACACTGTCCTGTCACACTGGACTCGAGTGAGTCCACTGAGCTCCAAACAAATACCCAGGTGTCTGCACAGTGAAGCCTACCTGGAACAGAGATTATAGAAATTTTGATGTTACATTTAGTGACCAAATCATCCATTGCATTTTTCTTTTCTATGTTTTATATAATTCAACTGCCAGCTGCGAGTGGCCAGATTTCCACAAATTTACAAAACAACAAAGGCAAATAAAGCATATGCTGAACTTAATGAAGACGCACAAAGTAAACCTGCTCTCCATTAAAGGTTCTGTGTTTGGGGTCCCGGTTTTTTTTTTTTGAGCCAGTGATAATTCAATATTGTTTTTGTTTTTTGGTGAAATTACTTTCCACCACTGTGGGAATATCTTTATCCTTTTTTGTGCGCTGTTTTTACTATTCAAAAAAATCAATGACACTAAATTAGTTTTATAAAATACACCTGTAAGTCTGAAAAAAAAAGTGGATTTGCTAAAAGAAAATAAATTCAGCTAATTTGCTGAATAGAAATAGATTGTTGTAGGGCAGCCTCTTCCACCCACCATTTTAATTATAATTAGGGGAAGCCATTTCATTCTAAAAAGAAAAACTTTTCTGATCTTTGAAATGGAAGTCTCAAATTCAACCGGAACTCGTTCACTGATGTCAACACGGAAGGAAAAAAGGAATTTGGGTGCGAGTCTGATCTCTAATTTTAGTATATAAGTGCTGAATAATTTGGGTATAATTTTCTCTCTAGACATTTACAAAATTGCCTACTATTTTGCTGTTCAAAGTGGGATTTGCTCCACTTTAACACAATTCCAGCGAGATTTCTGTGAAAATTGTCCTCAGTCACTCAAGTGCTTAGTTCTTGTCTTTCACGATAACATTAGGTTAGCTTAGCAATTAGCATGGCTTCTCTATCTTTCCCTCCCTCTAATTGTTCCTTGTAATCCCATCGTGAGAATGTTACTGATATTTTAGGGGCCGGAACCGCAACGTGTATATCAGGCGGTAGTAGCGAGCAGAAGCTCATTGCTAAATTTGCTGTGTTGCTGCGGCGTCTCAACTTGACGTGCCAGCTGCAGGCGAAACTTTTTGGGACAGTGTTCACTGTTTAATTATCAAAAAATTAAATTTTGTTATTCTTAGTGTTTTGATGAACCTCAAAATGCAAACTGCTTTACTTGTGTAGTTTGAAGGAGTATCCACTGCCCAGCATGCCATGAGGGCCTTTTGTTGTTGTTGTTGTTGTCGAAAATAGTTATTAATAATTACGGGTTTGTTGTTGTTACTTTATTTTTCAACTGGAGATGCTTGAGAGAGGACTGGCTGACTCCAAAATAAAGTGGATTTTAGTAATCCATCTGAGACGTAACAAAAGCATGGGTAACTTGTTTGTTGAGAAAGGAGATGCTTTACCTTAGCCAGCTGCCTGTGATAAGAAAAAAAAAAGCAAATTTTAACTACAAAACCAATTGCTGGTCTAATTTAAAATCACTCTGCAATTTAAAACCCACATTCGAAACTGTTGGCTTTAGATAAGGCACCAGGGGGCCCAAATCAGATTAAAGATTAAATAAAGATTAAAGGCATAGAGAAAGTCCACGACCAGCAGTGGCGTAGATGCAAAGACCAGAAGAAAGTCCCAGCCGAAAGGGTGTCCAGAAAAACACACCTCCACATATCTGGTGCTGTAAATCCGTTTAGGCGAGCCATTAACAGCCAGTCATTATTCTTTTGGGTAGAACTGCGCCTTGATGTGCTGAAACCATGGCCTTGGGTTTTATCATCAAAACACAGGAAAGTTGACCATTACGGCGTTGATGCAAGCATTGGCATCTGACATTATTGCTCACGTCATGATCACCAATTGCGGAGATGGCGTAAATGATGAGACATGTCTCTCCACAAAAAAAATAAATAATAATAATTCAAATAATGTGCAGCTTTCTCATCAGGCAATCAAGCCACTTGCTTTCAACACATTCAAGTCCATCAGACACTTCCTTTGAACCAAGAAATGTGTATAACTCCCTCTCCTCACTTAAAAGTACAAAGGTACTACATTTCCCTGGTGAATGACTCCCCCTTGTGAGTCACCACAGCATCCTGATATGATCCATATTAGACACGGAATAAAATATTGCGTAGCTTTATTTATTTTTTTCCCATATAATAGATGTCAGAGTGTACTATAACCAAATATCCACCATGACACCCTGCTCCAATATAAAATCAGTAACAACCCACAGATGTTTTTGTTACCATGAAAATCAAGGCCATGAACCCATTACCTGCGTCCTAATTGAATGTAGAGAATGGACTGTTGTAGAACAGAAACAAGCATGTACTGAATAGACACAATGAGCCTTCTCCACAAGCACCTTCTGACTGCATTGTATCATGGCCAGGTTATCTTGTCCCATGACATATTGGGGTATAATCGGATTTCTTTTCTTTTTTTTTTTTTAACAAAAAAGGCAACATTGTTACTGTGTCACACAATCCAAGGGGCAACAAATTATAATTATATTAATGCTTTCATACATGCATTCTGTGTATAATGTTAGGGTGCGTGGGCAAGTCCACTGGCTTGAATTTGTGGAGTTAATTAGTGATTAATTAACTTCACTTCAAGCCAAATTTGAATTTTGCAATCCACCACTTGCTGATTGATATGATGAATTTAAGCATCAAAGTTTGCCAGGCTTGCAGAAACACTTGACTGATTAGTTAAGCAAACGCCATCAGCGATGATTTATGGTCAAAGACGACACTTTCACCATGCGTCAATGCACAAAATCAGCTCTACTCCATTTTTTAATCTTGTCAATCTCATCCTAAGATAATATTTGTTTTATACAAAATCAACATGATATTTGAGCTTGTCATAAAACTTGAGACATTGATGCAGGACGTATTAAAGTGTGAGTTACACAGCTGTTACGGCTTCATGTGTTGAGGTAATTACATGTGCGTCAATGTTGGCCTCAGCGTGTAGGACAGAAATGATTGCTTTTAACACAAGATGGCGTGGACAGTGAATTGTGGGTGTTCAACATCCTTAGATGCCGTTTTATATTCTGATGATGTTCATCACTCAACAGAATTAAAAAAAAATGTTAACTTCAGATGATCCGCAAATGATTTTCTGGTTTGGTTAACTTGGTTTTGGCATCAACAATAACCTAAAATTACAAATACGTACATCAATTAGGCTGTATTTATCAAAAGATTTTCACACACAAGAATGCAGCTCAAAGTTGTTCACATAATTAAAATCCACATGTCCATACCCACTCAGACCACCACTGTCCTACAAAGGTTCAAACATGAGCATCATTTGACGAAACAACATGGCAGGCCAGCAGTGGGCTCCCTCTGATGTAACGCGGAGAATTGTGAACGATTGTTAAAGTATATAAAGAAATGATCTAGAAACTAAAATAACAAACTTAAAATGTAAAAGCCACGTGAGAATAAAACAATGATAAAAGACTGGAAAATATACAAAGAAAAGAAATAATAAACAATTAGAAAACAAATGAAAAATATACTAACCACAATTCCATTCTTCATTGTACTTGTGAGAATGTACACTGCCTAAAAGAACATTATTTCTTATCTTTGTTGAGCTTTCATTGAATACTCAAGGCTGTCGCCTCTTGAGCTGAGCCTCAACTGACATGCGGTACTTCCAAGAGCTCATTTGGCACCATGGAACATGGCTGTCGCTGTGGAGGCATGTCCCAAGGGCAGCTGACTGTGTGTGTGGACGTGTGTGTCGGATATTACGAAGAATAGAAAGTGTGCTTCTGCCCCTTTGAGACAGACAATAGGTGAATTAAAATATAGAAAGAGCAACACATCTGCCAAAAACAGAGACTATTATAAAGTTTTTGTATCTCGAGGTCGACGTACAAGTAACACACATGAAATCATCTCAATTATTATGAAGTAAAGAGCACAAGTCAGCAGAGTGCATGTGAAGTGGCTCATGGTTCATTTGACCCACACTCAAGTGGAGTTTTTCTTTATTGTTGACATCGCTAAATCAATCACTCAAGGCTAAATGAGAAATGGCGCTTGTTAAAAAGGGAAGCCATTAAATCTATTCTGGGTTGTTCTAAGGTCTTATTAGCAAAGCAATAATTTACTTCATGTGGCCATTAAAGGCTTAGTGCTTCATGGAATACACCAGTTACGTACAAGGTGCACTATACCAGAAAGGCAAGTCTGCTGAGCTCATCTGTTTTCTGGGTTTGGTCATGTGATAATTGCAAGCTGAGGCCTGAGGCACCGTGGGATGATTTTCAGTCATGGAAGTTGCAATTGAAGGCAAAATGGCAAATGTGATTGACAAAAAGTGGTGGGTTTTTCTGGTTAATTAATATTCCACAAACTCAATCTTAATCAGAATGTTTAGACTAGTGACTGCACATTGAACACGTTATTGTACAGAACATTTAGGATTTGACTTCCATTCGAGCCAGGTTATGACATTGTAACTGTTTATCACTGGAAGGCAGCATTGGATTGTATTCATACTTGATATTATGATTGCATTTTTAGGAAGCTTGTAATCATTCAATACACTTTCTGTTCTTATTGTATTGTCTCCCACTAAGAGCAACTTAGAAAGGTTGCAGCCTAAATGAGAAAACAAACAAAGAAAAAAAAACATAACAAATGACATCCAATCTTTTAAAATCGCAAAGGGGAGACTGAAAACGATTTTTTTTTTCTTTTTGGTGAGAAGCTGCACTATGAATAATTAACTGCACACCCATACCTTGAGATATGGTATCTTAGATGGGAAATGTATTAATCAAAATGGACAAACAACCTTGTCCCGCTTTGTACGTTTCCTTGCAATCAACTAAAAACACACAGTTTCAAAGCAAACGATAAACACAACGTATTACCCTTGTTGCTCCATACAGACCTGGAGCCATTTGGAGTCGGCGCATAATTACATTTATCAGAATGCAGATTGTGATTGTTTTCTGCTTTAACATGGCTGTGGGCTACACAAATCGAAATGAGGAATGTGAGTAGCCTAACGGACTGAGTATGAAAACCATGAACATGATCAAGTGAATTATTGGCAAGAAATTATGGGTGCTAATCATTGCGTTCATTGTGCTTTTCAATTGAATATATTTTCTTTACTATTATTTTTTTTTGCAAACTCCACCCATAAAAATGTGCAGTTTATGAATTGCTGATTCAACCTGGACTATGTTAAATTTTGCGTATTTCTTTTTTTTTTCTCTCAGCAGCAAGTAAAACAGGCAGACTGTTTCGAGAATCATTTTCCACTCTTCTCATTTTTGGTTCATGCCGAAAGGAAACGGTAATGTGTTCATTATAAGGTGCCATCAGCAATTGGAGTGAAGGTGCCACATGGAATCGTATCAAAACAATAGAATGGGAAGCGACGGTTGGGTTTGTTGTGTGCGTGAGAGAAAAAAGCTGTGCTCATTTCATTGTCAATTCACCCCGAGTTAAATATACAATGACCATCGGTCACGAGTGAATTATTTGCTTCTTAAAATGCTCCGCAGAAGCATGTATGCATTATTAATGACATTTGACATTAACAATCATGACAATCTACAATAATCGTGTGATCGTACAGAGCCGAGCTGGGTGAGTCGGGAAGTTTCTCCAGCAAACAATTATTCTTGGCCAAGAACTTTCGGAAGCTCAGAGTTTTGTGAGCACGCTTGTTGTCATGCTGACGTAGCCGCGAGTTGTCCAGCCACAACTCTGGACTCTTGTGAGAACAGCGAGAACTTTGTATACGTTCTGGTTGATCATCTTGCCTAAACTGGAAGGGAACAAAATTATATTTTTGTTCTGGAACTTTCCTGACTCATCGCTTATGTATGTGTATTGCATTTGTATGTGTGGGTAACAATGCTGTTTAAATTAACAGTGCTAGGTCGAGAACGGACTTACCGATACGGTGTCACACACAGGTGCCGCACACTTGACACGCAGCCAAATAAAAAAAATAAAAATAAATGAAACAGTGTTGTTTGTTTACCCACAGACATCTATGACATCTCATAGCTAGGGCCAATTTAGAGTGTTCAATCAACCTACCCTGCATGGCTTTGGAATGTGGGAGGAAACCGGAGTACCCGGAGAAAACCCACGCAGGTTTGGGGGGAACATGCAAACTCCACACAGGACGGCCAAAGCCAAAATTGAACCCTGCCCCTCTATGAGGTGGACATGCCAACCGTGCCGCCGCGGACATATTTGTTTGAATTGATTACGTTGGTTAATTTTCTATATTTATAGCAATCTACTATACTACAATATGACCTTTGATATTATGCTGATAAGAAAATGTTGGTTCATGTGGTTACACTTGCGGATGTAAGGGTGCCTTTCATATTTGTCTGGAAAATAACAAAGTCAAGCAGTGGTCGTGGGTTTGATCCCGGCTCTGGCCTTCCTGTGTGGAGTTTGCATGTTCTCCCCGTGCCTGCGTGGGTACTCCGGTTTCCTCCCACATTCCAAAAACATGCATGGCAGGAAGATTGGACACTCTAAATTTGTCTCTAGGTGTGAGTGTGATCGCGGATGGTTGTCCGTCTCTGTGTGCCCTGCAATTGGCTGGCAACCAGTTCAGGGTGTCCCCCGCTTACTGCCGAAGATAGCTGGGATAGGCTCCAGCACCCCCAGCGACCCTTGTGAGGAGAAGCGGTATAGATAATGGATGGATGGATAACAAAGTCATTCAAGGAAAGCAGTCTTCATACATTTTCATTAGAAGCATGCAAACTTTCTTGAGCGAATGGACGGAGAATGAAATCATACATTCTCGATGAGAAGGAAAAATCGTGCTTCATGTCAATTACCTTTAAATGTTTTTTGTTTCAGTTTACAGACGCAAATTATGTCTCACACAATTTATTTTACATCTTTTTTAAACAAGCAAACTGCAGCAAACCATTGAGGGGATGTTTGTAGATTTTTAAATGCTAGATCAGTAATAATTTAGAACAAAAATGAACGACCCATGTGGGGTCTTATCAAAAGTAGAGATTTTAAAAAATATATAAAATTGACCAAATTTGGTCATCGGAAGCGTTAAGTTGTTTTTGTTCTTGCGCATGTCAGACGTGCTTCCCTTGGTTAAATAAATTTGATTGATCTCTGCCATTTTTTACTGGGTCCATATTGCCGCATACACAAATGTAACATAAAGTGATTACTTTGGGATTATTTTGAGGTGATCTGCCCATCCAATGCAACATTACTTTCAAAACCAAGGAGAGAACATTTGAAAAACTGCTCTGTAAGAGGCCAACACAATTGTCACAGTGCGCTGAAATGACCCAGGCACTCAGAAATGTGGCGCCGCACGGAGTTTTGTCATAAGTGACATAGCAAGATTCCTTCACCTCATTCAGAAGCTCCAAATTTGGAATTGAATGATTTTTGGTGGCATTTCAAAAACGTTCACACGAGGGGAACAAAATCCTCCCGCCGCTTCTGATTTTGCCTGTGCTTTGCTGGCACCGCTTTGCATGCAGGTATGCACTTGTTCTTCAGATGCGCCATCTAAAGACGCACAATCAGCCTGCGCAGTTCATCTCAGGTTGAAAAAAAGCACATTGTTGAAAATTTATCAATTTGCGTATACTGCTCCCACACTGCAGACAATAAAATGTGCAACAATCCTGCTCACTCCCGGTAGTGTTTATGCAAGCAATTCAGTTTCCGCCCCTTTTTTTTTTGCATGCACAAAACTTTCGTAAATGAGGCCCAAAGAATTCCTCATCACATCACAGGGCTTTGTGAGAGAGTACTCGACTCTCGCAGTCGCCTGCAGACAAACTGAGAAGCTTTGTTGGTTATAGAACTGCTCTTGCTGAGTTTCCTCAGCTTGTCAACAAGGGACACAGCTTGCATACATATCTGATGGAAATGCAAGAGCAAAGAGACCACAAATTGACAGATTCTACACATCATATCGCGTCAAAGCATTGTGAAGATGCCTATGTTGTTGTTCAAGTACCCTCAACGCATTCATTCATAAGTGAAAGGTCATCTTAATTTAGGATCTGCCTTGATATTATCATGGCCTATGTCTTGCACCACAGAAAGAAACTGACCAGACACATGCAGGGATGATTTGGTGTGGTGATGCAGCAGAACCCCAACAATCATGGGTAAGAAGATTAGCATCTCTCCAACAATAAGCTGCGATTTAGTGTTGAACTTTGGGTCATCCCATGCCAAATCACCCAGCGGGTTTAACCAAGAGGATTTTGATTTTAATGAAACTTGCTGCACTTGTTGATAGTGATGGCACAACACTAAAACTCAAATTGTAGGTCAATCGGAGCAAGGGTTTGGGAGGTGGCCGCCTTCCTTCGAACCAATATATCTCAGGAAGTACTCGGTCAATTTTCACAAAACTCATAATATTGGAAAGGGATAAGTCAACAAGAAATCCAAATCTGAGATGCAACATGACTCATTTTTGTTGCCTGAAACGTTTTTATGTTTTAGAAATGTGTGTTGGGCGTTCATGGAAAATAAAATGTTAAAGGTGAAGTCAACCCCCAAGTGATAATTTAACGAAGGTCTGACGTGTGTCTTTCAAAGATGTTCTATGCGCTTCCATGATTCTAAATCGGGTATTGGGTTTGTGGAATCTGAGCTAAAGGGGAAGTCAACCCAAACATTTTCTTTAAAAGAATATGTCCTATGCAGGCATTGTGATCAATATTGCGTTTGTGGAATATGAGCGAAGCACTGTGAAATCCACCCGTTTTTGTACATCCCCTTTTGTTTCTCGCTGTTGACAGAGAATGACATCACAGTTGCTCAGGGCTCAGATAATGACCATTCATGGCTCAACTTCAGAAAACAGTAAAGCCGTGATTGGTTGTTACCTGAGCAACTGTGATGTCATTTTCAGTCGACAGACGTGGCAAAATTCACCCCACTGTGAACATTTTCGCTGCAGTTCATGAAGTGTTTTCTTGATATGTTTGTATTTCACCTGTTATATATAATAATAGTATTCTAAGAACTAAATTAAAATTGTTGTTTTGTTTCTTTTATCAATACAAAAAAACATTACACATTAATTTCATCACTGAAACTAACACTCAAACTAATTCTAAAGGCTACTCGTCATACTCTTTCAAGGGTTAACAGCTTTGTATAATCACTATAACACTCAGGCACCTCCTCCAATCCCAATCACTACAAATGAAACTGTGATGGATATCTGACCATGACAGCCTTAAGTGTGCAACTACGTTGTCACAGCCGAAACCTTTTAACTTGATTAAAACTGTCTCCCAACCATTATTCATACGACAAGGGTTTAACCATGGAGTAAGAGAAGAGGAGGCTGGAGCACAGGATAAAATCGTTACTACTTTTCAAATGTACTTTTCCTCTAGTTATGTTTTTGTTTGCTCCAAAATGGCCTCTTAAAAGCTATTGCTGATGTTAAATATTATTTGATTCAATTTCGAGTCTGTGGTGTAATAACTACAATATGACAATCATAATTCAAGTCCATTCAATTCTCTGTTCTCATTGTTAAATGGACGCTTCATTGACGTTAACATTGGCACTTACTGTATAATAGGTTCGCATGTAAAAATGATATCAGTACTAAAATGCCCCCCAATAAAAGACTCTCTAGTAATATACGGGCTTTTTTTGTGAAGAGATGTACGTCAAGGCTTATTTCTTTCCGGTTTCAAGCGAGGAAAGCGAGGTAATAATTGCTCGAATTGTCAGTTTTGTTGTCTAAAACAGCAAATGATCGCCACCAAAATACAAATGCACATTACTACTCATGCCCACTTCAAACTGTGAAATTGTAAAAGCGTTCTGCACAATCGTTTGATTTTATTGCCATCAAATGGTAACTCATGAGATCACCTCCACAAAATAGAAATGCCAAGCCAATCGATTCTCCACTCACACAGGCTGAAGCGGACAAGAGTAAGAATTTGCACACGACCCCCGACTGGTTATAATTTGGACATTTAGCTACGCTAAGTCGTGTCAACTCTCTGGAGGCAGACGGCGGCGGACAGCAGCCAGCAGGCGGGCATGGACCTTTTGTGCCAATTGATCACCGTTTTTGTACGTTATAAGCAATGAAAGTATAATGATTTCCATTGGAGAGTTTGTAATCGGTACCTGAAGTGGCCCGAGTAAAACATGGAAAGAGCGGACAGGGGCGTGGCCATAGTCCTCATTAAAAGTAAGTATTTTTCAAGTCGTCACTTATTTCTAATTTCTCCAAAATGAATGGATTAAAAAAAAATAATAATAATAATAATAAATATATAAACTGAGCATGTTAGTGAAATCGGCCATCTTGGCTGGACCGAAACTTTAAGCAACGGTGAGAAAGTAGGCAACTTGTAACAGATAAATGTATTACTGTATTTAAATTGTCCAGTTGAGGCACCTGAATGGAACACAATCATGTAGTTAGCAGTACATAACTTAAAGCCATTGTTTATTATTCACTGATGCAATGAAACAAACCTTGTTGTGTTTGCTACATAAGATTGTAATGACTTCCTGTTTAGAGGGCCAGACTAAATTTTCAATACAGTGCCAAGTAGAACAAAACATGATATTCCTAATAGTACTTGGCAGCGCCCTCAGTTTAGGGAAATATACTACACTACCAATTTCACTTATTAAGTGAAAAACCTATAAACTGAGAAGTAGAACAATATATTATGACAAAGGGCTAAATTGAATATGTGTGGCTTATATAATTATTATATTGTTATTATGTATATATTATGTATACTGTGTGTATGCTGACCAACATAATTGCAGATCTCCATCTTGGAGAAACCTCGTAACAGCACAGTTTAGCTTCGACACCATTAACATACACCTGGACATTGGCGTGACATTGGAGAGTCAGTGAGGGGGCGCCACACAGAAGCAGCATATAGAATTGGGGCTTGATGCAGCTCGAGAAGCAATTTCCTGCAACCAGCATCCAAATTTCCATATTTTGTATATGTATTCAATCTGACAGCTTATAGTCACCAAGCCAAGGGCTCACAGAATCAACTGCAACTTTATTTTATCAAATTTTCTGTACCACTGTACAAAAGTGTCATCACTTGTCTCAGACTAGTATGTCTGCTCAAGTTGAGCTAAAACTTGACAATGACGCTGTGACAATTCCTGATTCAGCCATAAGTGTGGGAGTCTCACCTTCTTAAAGAAACTGATGCAAATAGGTTGAGAAGTCTGATCAGATAGTATCTGGGGGTTGGGAGTATAGATCCAATATTGCTCCTTAATTTTCACTATGAGATTATTATTATTTATTATTTATTTATTATTAATCAATATAGCGCTATAATCCCCATTCAACTGCACTGGCTTTCCTGAAACATTGAAAACCATATGACAATGACAGGCAGGTTTGATTTTGTTTTTAATTTTAATTTGCTGAGATCTATCAAAACACATATTTAGACCAATTATTGATGACTATGATGTTACTATGTCATGTGCAATTTTATGATTTTCTTTTTCCATCGCATGAAAAAAAAATAGCAAAAAAGAAAGTTCATCTCTCCTGATTTATTCTGGGGGGAGTCTCTGCAGACTTATTACCATGTACGTGTCAACATCGCCTGTCAGAGCAAGTACTTCCACCAGACTGAGACAACTGATCATGTTGACCATATCAATCCATGCATATATTCATATTCAGCCTATATACACAAATACAGTATTTTATGCATGAGCTCTGCTGCTGGAACAAATTGAATGGCGATCTTGACCAACATTAAAAATAAAAGGCTCTGCAGGGTGCAAACACAAGTGAATTATCATCTTTGCCTTTGTACCACATGCAGCAGAAGCCACAGAGAAACACACACACACACACACACACACTCACAAACCTTTTTAGTATTCTGACACTAAACAAACAAATATGACTGCCACTGCATGGGATGGAAACACAACACTGCACAAATACAGATAATATTCTCCTCAGACTGCGAAAGCTTCATTATTAATTGGAGAAAAGTTGCGTGTTACCTGTGTGTTAAGATCCATTTGCAGTGTAGTAGTTTTGGTGCAGAGAAAGGAAAGAAAGGGAAAAAACAATGTTAGCCATCTAGTAGTAGGAGTCTAGTGTAGTTAATGAAAAAAAAATGTCATTTTAGACTGAATCATGAATTAATATTCAGCCTTCAGAATCACAAACATTGTAACATTGCGTGGCGCACACATATGCATGAGAGATTCTCTCACACAGACACAACTAACCACTCAAGTCGCAACATGTCTAAGGATTCAAAGCAGCATTTTGATTTTTTACCAAAAAGGGAGCAACTACTATACTCAATTTGTCATATGTCAATTTTGTTTCTACAATGAGAATGTTTGCCACCCCTACACAGCTCACCTTTCAGCTCACAGTCCAGCAGATGAGTTATCCTGCGATGAGACATTGATGTTTTTCAACTAGACGATGATGGTAGTCTGTCATCCATCACTCCAAGGATGCATTAACTTTGTTGTGCGAGTCGCGCTCATCCTTCTCAGTAGTTATAATCTATGATTGATGGTGTCAAGCTTTAGTGTGGTACTCAAGAAAACCGGAGGCTGCTATTGCTGCCTAGGTGGCGTCAACAAATCATTCAGTAAAGGAGTTGAATTCTTTTGCGCACAAGCTTTACAATTTGTAATTTTTTCACGGAGTGAGCCAACAATCACTAAACCTGAATAGGGAAGAGATTCTATTATCTCTTAATATTATAGAATATAGATGGACGTTGACCCGCGGTCAGCGTATCTGGAGTATAGAAATTCTCTTCAACAAATGTAAATACATTGAGAAATATCACAAAAATAATATTTACAAATGCAAAAAAAAAAAAAAACATTGGACCGAATTGCTGTTGGTAGAATGCAGTATTTATTTCAGCAAATGCTAGACTAAATATTTTCTAGCTACACATCACCCGAATCAAATATTCAAACTGCTGTGCCTGCTTGCAATTCATGATGTAAGCTCTGATCTCCAGCTTCCTGACAAGGAGATCCCAGCAGCAATCTCTCTCTCCACAAACAGCTGCATCTAAATGCATCCAGCTGTCAAACTCCTGAAGTTTCCTCCCAATCGCACCCTTCCAGGTCTCATCGTCATTGCCCAAATGAGCATTTGAGTCCTTCAGCAGAACAAGAGAGTCTCTGGGGGGGAGCGCCCTCCAGCATACCCCACAAGGCCTCCAAAAAGGGTGGGCACTCTGAGCTGCTGTTTGGTGCATGGGCACAAACAAGAGTCGGGATCCGTCCCCTCACTCAAAGGCAGAGGAAGGCTACCCTCTCGTCCACCTGAGTAAATATCAACATACGGTAAGTATGCCCACACCTGCTTTGCGCCTCTCTCTGTGTGCAAATCCAGAATAGAAGAGCGTCCAGCCCCTCTCGCGAGGACCAATAGCAGAGCCCAAGCTGTTTGTGGAGATGAGTCCGACGATATCGATTCGGAACTTTTCTGCCTCACACACCAGCTCGGGCTCCTTTCCTACCAGAGAGGTGACTTTCTATTGTCCCCAGAGGTAGCTTCTGAAAGAAGGGCCAAGGTACGTGCCAATGGCTGCCTCTCAGTTCACAGAGCACCCCAACACTGTGGCCCCTCCCACAGGTGGTTGGTTCCAAGTTGGGCAAAGAGACTTCCTGTTTAGTTAGTTACATCTGATCTTTTTAGTTAGGATGCAATCTGATCAGTCATTTCAAATCATTCTTTAAAAAGAAATAAATAATGTGGGCTCCGGTCTAAAGATCACAAGGACAACGGGAGACTCGGACCGGGAAAAGGTCCAAAGGTCTTTGCCAGTCAGTGCACTTACTAAAAGGTCAAAAGTTGATTAAATGTGAAGGTGTAAAATAGTAAGGATTATAACACAGCCAGCCACACATGTTTTAAAATTTCTATTCGGTTGCAAACCTCGAAGATTTGTTTGGAGTAAAGAAATAAAATACATGCAACACTTCACCACTTTGTGTCATTATTACTCAAGTGTCTCAGGCTCAAGTCCACTTCCACTGTGCAGAGACCATGGAAATTTAAAAATGCTGGAGCATGGCAAAGTCTTGTCATGTCTTGACACTTGTCAAATAAGGCACCAAGGGTGCCCAAGCAGAGTACGGACGTGCCCTTCGACTATTATGTTGGGCTTTTTTTTTTTTTTGCAATATGAATTATTCTGACATCTCTTTCTAACCAGCAAAACAGTTTTTGAATATGTGTTGCCTCACAGAACAAATCCAGATCAACAACCAATGTGAGGACGGGGGAAAAAAATAACATGACCTCAGAATTTCCTGAGTGCCTACATTTTGAATATTATCCCTGCCACTCTTTCGCTGTTCCGTATCATGTCATTGTTTTTGGTTCGTTGCTCGGATATGAGAAACAGAACATTACTCCACCATTGCTGCACGTTCAATTACTTAATGAGTTGGATTGAGCCATCCCGGAAAGCCTCTTTATTGAAATTTTGTTGTATTCCACTCTCTTAAACGCATCCCTCCGGCGCAGTTGGAGTACATGCATTTAGACCGGATCCATAAGCATTTACAGGTCAGTTCCACTCAGAAGAACCTGACCTAAATATCTGTGTCTTTAGGGGAATAACGATCCAACTATTTAATCGATCAATCGATGTGTCTGCCCTGAGATCCAGCGACGTTGATCACCGCTGGACTAGTTTGCATCGATGCCTGCCACACATCATTTTATAAATTAGTGATCCATTAAATAGATATAATTAAAATAATTTTAGCATCAAAATTCCCAATACATTTCAATGTTGTTTTTCATCGACCTATTCATGCTTTCGCTCCTGCATCACCGGTAGGCTCCAGGAATTTACTTCAAGCCCACAACATGGATTATGGCGGCGAGAAAGAGGAGATTTTCAAGAAACAACAAAGCTTTTTTTTTCTGGAAAGAGAAAAGTGCACTGAAGGGGAGAAATATTATTTTGGTTTTGTAATGGATCTCTATACCTGAAATAGGAAGGGTTTCAAAAATGTTTCATAATACTTGTTGTGGAGTGTTAATCTTGAACAACTTGTTAATATAAGTAAAAAAAAAACTTGAAGGTAAGTTCAATAAAGGGACATTTTTTATATAGAGGTTCCTGAACTGATAAAATAAAATAAAAATTATTACGGTAATCAATGTGTGTGCTTTCTTAAGAAATAAAATGCAGACATTAACAATTGTATAAGGGAAAAAGTAATGTTTTCTAAGTCACCAATAAAGATTCCAATTATGTCATGGCTTTTCACTGTAACATAGTAATTAGAAAAATAGGAAATAACACAAACACACCAAAAGGTCATTGGCTAATACATCAACCTTATACTGTATAATCACAAGTATCATATTGGTGATACTGGCCCTTTTGAAGGACTTGATTACGGCTCCAGCTCTCCTGTGTGGAGTTTGCGTGTTCTGTCCATGGGTTCTCTCACTCCGGGTATTCCGATTTCCTCCCACATTCTAAAAATATGCACTGAAGTGTGATTGTGAGTGTGAATAGCTGTCTGTCTTTTTGTGCCCTGCGATTGGCTGGCAACCAGTTCAGGGTGTACCCCGCCGACTGCCCGAAGACAGCTAGGAAAGGCTCCAGCATGCCCCCGACCCGCGCGAGGAGAAATGGCTTAGTTAATTGATAGATGGATGGAATCTAGCGTTAAATTCTGTGTCGGCTGTGTGAAAGCGTATACAGTTGGCAGTATACGGCTTCACTGGGTTCTAGTGTTGGACGGATCTACCTATTTGGATCCGATGCACCCAGTTTCTGTGTGTCTTCCATTAAATGGACGTGTTTGCCCAATAAAGTGATCCATGTATTTCGTAATTGTGCAATGTACGGACTACAGAGCAGGCGAGATTATCTTGCTGCTATGCTATAATCCATCTATGATGGAGCTTTTTGACGCAACATCTCATTGGCGTGGAAATGTGTATTCTAATCTTATGTCAGTATTTGAACTCATTCTTTGAAGCGATCAAAACGCTGAGAGCTCTGATCATGAGAGCAATGAAGAATCAATGATGACTCAAACAATATTGTATGTATTTACGGCAGGGGTTTCCAAGTCTGGTCCTCAAAAGTTTCACATCTCCCTTCTTCCAACACATCTGATTCAAATGATCAGCTCATCAGCAAGGTTTGCAAAAGCCTGGTAACTATCCTGATCATTTGAATCAGGTCTGTTGGAAGATTGACACACCCAAACAGGCTGGACAGGAGAACTTGAGAAAAGGACTTGGGCGCCCCTGATCTGCACTTTCTATGACATGGAATGCCAGCTTTGAAACAAATCTCACTGACCTAACTTTCTTCATGTTATCCACATCTCAGCAAAAGGCTCACAGATCAACATGTGCCGTGTTGTCATTTTGAATTCCGATCACAGTCCAGTCTTTTAGTTTCCTTTTTGCGGAAGATTATGACACTACTCGCGACACAGTTGCCATCTTGGCTTCTCCTGTTGTGGCAGGCTGCTTCTTGTCATTCGCCGTTGCTAGAGGCTTTTAATGTCAAGCAGCTGGTTCAATGATGGGGGTTCTTCTGACAGATGGGTAACTCCTGGCAATGTGAAGCTGTGTTGATGTGCAATCTTGTCAGGAGATGTTGGGTCTCTCCCAGTCTGCTTCCTGCTGTTCCTTCACATATAGTGGCTCACCTGGACAAGTGTAGCCTTTCCTGGCACGTAACACTTGAATTTATAATAACAGACTTAAACATCATGGAGTATGAACGTAGTCTGAGTCCATCATCTTGTCAGGTTTTTGCTCCAAACAAAAAACTGCAGAAAGTCAAAATGTCAGGAAGACCATCATCATCAGTCTGTCATTATTTCAGGCATTATTTTAGCGCACTTTCTAAACCACAATTAGTCACCACTATTTGTGGACCGTCAGCACAAAAAAACAGTTTACAAGGACAACGGCACACAATTGTATGCATTTTGAAACTGCTTGGACCACTGGACACAAAATGTATCAAAATTATTGTACTATTCCTGCTCCCGTCTCTTGTTCCCAAACAGGCCCTTGTTTCCTTGCACTATTCTGTCAGTGATGCAAAATCAGCATCAGTCATCAGTCCGCCAATAACAATGACAGTCCGTTAGTGACGGACCGACAGACCTTCCGTCGGTACTGACGGACAGTTGACGACAGGTGAGAATGCAAACCTGCCCAAGATATGTTTTTTTCCTCCATCAGAGCTTGCATTTTAATATCTCACGATATGAAATGAGTGCTCAAGGGCTTCAAGGGGCTTTTAAACAATAAGACATGAACAACTTGTTATGTGTTTCTAGTTCACATGAAGCTGTTTTGTCTGCTCCAACTTCTTGTCAATCTATTGCTCATGAAGACTTCGACATCCCGCAGGTTCAGTGTGTTCCCCTGCCCATGAGGGAGCTGGCAGCTCTCATCAGGTGACGCTGGAGTTGACTCATTTCCTCCAGAAATCAATGGCCACATTTAATCTACTCACCGGAAGGTAATGGTTTTAACAATCCTTGATGGGTGGGGCCACCGTGTTTTGACTTTCATCCCAATCTGACAGGAATGACAAATGAGTTGTGTGCTCAGTCGCCCACCACAGTTCAAAAAACATTTAAAGGGCAAACAGCTAGATGTCTGCAAGTGTTGACACTGAAATTGATGCCAAAATGTCTCTTGGATCAATGAACACCACCGGACACCAAATTATTAAGTTTGGGGTTCAAGATGGGTTTCCTACGGCTTTAGTAAAATGCTTTTTAATTTCTTAATAAATTGTTATGACCAGCTTGTTATTCCATGTTTCTACAGTACATAAATGACATGTATTTGTTCTTAAGAGTCTCAACTAAAACCACATCAATGATTTGTTGATTCTGGTTTCATTAATGCGTTGTCACGTGATTTTTCAGAATTGTGCTTAACATTCAAATTGCCAAGCTATTTTTTCACGTCACATAATTAATGTCAGCGAATTAAGCTCTAGCCATGAAATGTATTTGTGATTGGCGATCTGTGCTTTCAAAATAACATTAACAGAGCATGGAGTAACTTGTGGGAAGGCAAACTAGTCATGTCATTTTAAAACAGAATTTCAGAACCATTAAAATAATTTTATATATACCAGACTATTGTAAAAAAAAATATGCTGGCATTATTGGTAAAGTTCAGTGTTAGTGCCAAACAACAAATTAAATTCAACAGTAATCATATTTCATGAGCTCTAAAGTTTAAAATGGGTAACAACAAAAACTGTGAGTGCAGAATATTTGCTAAAGATGGCAAAATTGGTCGTCATGATGGAAAGAGGACAGCACAAAAATGTTCCCAGGTCACGTTTACACTCCATATAAGGATTACGGTACATCAGAGCTCAAAAGTTGGCTGTAAAAATGAAAGCGAACACTGCAAATGTTAATTATTCAAAGAAGAGAGGACATGATAAGGGTAAGCACAGGATCTGAGCAGAGGAGCAGAAAGGTCTCGTAGCAGATGAGAGAACGGTCCGTGTTTGATGATGTTCAGCTTGTGTTTCATAGGTGCATGCAGCAATTCACTAAAATCCACCTAGTTCAGTCTTGGCTCGCCCAATCGGCCGTATAGACAGATGCTAGGGGTACCAAAACAGTTATACGGCGGAACAAAAATCACTTTGAATATTAATTTCTTGTTTCTATTCAATTTTAAAACGGAAGAGGTAGTCCGCCGACAGATTCAAATGCAATGCAATTTGTAATAACTGTAATATGAAAAAAAAAATCCAATAACTCCTGACAATTTTGGTATTTCCTTTTCACATATGTCAGGTTTTTAATCCCAGTTGGATGTTGTGCGAGTTAATATTATGTTAACCATCTTAATTGCTTTAAACTCTGCATCACACATTATAAATTAGTATAATTATTATTATTACATTTAATAATATTATATATATTTTTTGTAGGTGCATGGGTTGCGCCATAGAGTAATCTTGTCTAGAGTACCACATTGGCTTGGGCCAGCCCTGACCTAATTGGTTGCATGCGTTTTTGCAATATATTTGTAATTACATTCAAGTACTGGTGAAAATATAACTAAAACAGTGCATAAATGCACATTATGTGGGAAGCCAGCATATCTCAGTTCACTTAGGTTTGTCATTCATGAGTTGTTTTTTTCTTTTGAGTTATTCTTACATGATAACAAGTGGTGTTAGGTGAAGAACGCAAACTTAGCGTTGGCATGGATTGAGCCTCCTTGATGTCTCTCATTTATTCACTTATAAGACTCCATTGGTGCCTCAATACTAAGTTGTGCAATGCTTCCATCTGCCAAGCCGGGATGTGCTTCTCTTTGCCGTAAAAATGAAATGGTTTGTCATGTTCCAAGTTGTATTGTTTCAAAGATGCTTTGAGGGTGATGCATCACTTTATATTATGAAAGCAAGATGTTTAAATGTAGAAGACTGAAGATTAATTGCATACATAGACTTGCATTTATAATGAAGGGTATGAACATGGCATGAATCCTCCATGTTTCATGGTTGGTAAGGCATCTGCATCTCCAGGCAGGAGGCTTTTGTCTATTTTGTCCAATTTCCAGCAGTGTATACCATGTCTCATTTTCGGTGGTCAGAAGTGCTGCAGGCTCCTCCTACACAAAAACCTTTTGACCCACATCCTGCTTCAAAGCGGGCCACCTGCACGCTCACCGCAGCATTGTCGTTTCCCGCATGCCCGTCATTTCAGACTTTTCTCTGGAGGTGTTATGTCCCTGCTGAGCCTTTAGTTCTTGCTAGCGTTACCCATATGTGAGTCCATCTGCAACTCACACCACACACCAAAATACAATTTAGGACAAACGTCCAGAGCGTTAGAGAAAGACTGATCATAATATAATAATACAAGTGGTTTACCCCGGGGAAAAGAAATAAAAATAATCAATAAAATACAGATATTGTCAAATTTGGAATACCTATTCAGATGCAGTATGATTAAAGACAGGTGTTTACATTAGTGGTGCGCAGGTGCGCAGTGAGCTGAAATGATTTTCTGTGGCGGTTAATTGGTAATCAAATTAATCAATATTTATTTTGACAACAGTTTACGGATCTTGTTTCATTTTAAATTGCCAGAATTTTAGCCATTCAACAGTAAACTTTCTCAAATAACTGTAATCCTCTATGAGAGCAGACTTCTTAATTTTGTTGAATCAAAATATAACAACTGATTTTCTGAAGTTACACACCAAACCAGTTACTGAATCTTAATGAGTTCATGTTTTTGTATTTTCTGCATTGTCAATTAGAAAATATGATATTTTTAAATATAGGGATGGAAATGAACTTTATTTGATCTGATTCATCAACTAATCAACAGAATAATCAATTTTCAAACAAAATCATTAGCTGCAGCCCTAATTTATTGTGTACCGGGTTATTATGCACCACTGCACATTTGCTTACGGAGGATTGGGGGTGGGGATGGTGCTTGAGGTGCAAAGTGACTGCAAGAGGTGTGCTTCTTTCATTTCGAGCTGCTCCCATTCCAAACACTACAGTACCACAATACTGTTTCATTCTCATCCTGCCCTTGTAGAAATAAAAAAAAACAGCTAGCACTCCCGTGAGGGATTACAAATTACCCAATGACGAGATATTATTTCTCCGAAGTGGGTTGTTTGTGCCATAGATATGAACAAGATTTGGATATTAGACGCCACTTTGAGCCGCGTGCCGACAAAGATGCCAAGTTAGTGCGGGGAAGTGTCTGCACATTACACGTTTATTAACGGCATGAAAACTAAAATATTCCATCATCACTCAACACCTAATTTGATTCATTATCTTCAGATCATCATTTGTGGGGGAAAAAAAGAGCGCCAAGCAGCAACTGCTGTGCTCCATCGAGAATCAGGCCAAAATAGTAAAGCCCACCCCAGGTTTTACAAAGTAGTACTCAGCAAAACCTTGGCTTCTCACACGTGGTTGGGCATTTTATTTATCCTTTATTTAACCAAAAACGTTTTCTCGTACAATACAATGCCAACCTGGAGGCATGTGCCCTGTCAGTGTCTTGCTCAATGACACGTTGATAGCAGCATTCTAATTCTGTTTAGCATTCAGATAGAGTTGCATAAGGATTGGACAGCGCATCAAATAGGCTGGCTGGTAATTAGATCGACATTACCGATATCTGCCTTGTGATACAACTGTCACAGCATATTTACTAAAATGAAAAGTTCTATTGTATAAATTAATAATACAATGTATGAAGGGCTAGCCCGAGCCAATGTGGCACCCTAGGCGACATTTTATATGGCACTCCCCTTCATTGATGATTTACATACACTTTGAAAAGAAGTCAATTTTTAACATTTAATTCATAAGATAACGATACACAATTAAAAATATAAAATGTTGCATAATATATTCTTTCTTTCAAGACTTTCATGCCAAAACAAATCATTTGAGTGACTAGAAATTGTGACAAACCAAACGATGCAACAATTTGATATCTCTTTTTCCCATTTGCCCTCCTCTTTTTCTTGTTCCCAGTGTGCTGGGTAGTTTTGGTCATTTTGGCATGTTCATAATGATCTCTGGGATCACATGAGTAAAGTTGCTCCCCCTTCCACTGAGCAAGCAGTATACCAGTGAGCTAGAGAGAGTAATAGTCATAGGGCATCGCTCAAATTTGATATAATACAATACATCCAATTCATTTTTAATTATATATCACTCCTTATATTAGTCGCTGGCAATGAGGAGCTTTAAATGCATTTGCATTGGAATTAGATGAATTGCTTTGAGGAAAATGTACAGAAAAAAGATGAGAAAATCTAACAAGTAAAAGTAGTACTAGTAAGTAGTTTTTTTTTTTTTAATGTTGTTACACAAACATGGAAGCATTTTATTTTCATATATCATATGATGTGCAACTGTCACCATCATAAATTTAGAAAATTCCAGCGATTAACCCAGGTACTCAAGAGTTAATTCGCCGCAGGTGGCAAATAAAACGTAAGCCGCCGTTCTACCGAGACAGGAACGCTGATTTCAAATTAATTCCGCTTGCTCCTCTTCGGGTCCTCTATTTAATTGTTTCTATTAATTTCAATTTACTCTTCTTTACCTTTGACACATAACCAAGAGTTAACGGTAATAATTTTTTCTTTAATATGATTATATTGAAGGTGAATTTTCACTTGATTGTGGGTATCCTCAAGCGCGGCGTCCTTAGAATGTAATTTTCCAAGTCCATTTTCATGTTACAATTTATGAAAGCCTGCATTACAACTTAACCACAGTTATTATGCCGGAACGTCATTCGCCCCATCCACACTCTCAAAACTGGAGATGTACAGAATCAAAGAACAGCAAAAAACAATAAAATAAAACAAAAATGAAAACCACAATGTTTCACATCATTTCAGTACGCTTCTTCACTGCAACACATTATTGATCCAATTTTTGGTGTCTGGTTCAAACTGCTCTGCTTTACCCACAAGTACTTCTCGACAGAGTCGGTTTGTGTACTTGCGGTTTAGGAATCTCTTGTAAAAACACATTCTGGCTTGCCAAGTCTGAAATCAGCCCTGCTCCTTGGTGGAACCAACTGTTTCTCGAGCCGCCTCTATTCTTTCAAAACTGCCATTTTGGTCAATTCCAATCCATTGGTTCATTTCACCCAGATGAAAAAAAAGACCAATGTTTCCTAAGCATATAAATCAAACATGAATGTAAATCATTCATGACCACAGTTTCTAATTTGCAACAATTATTAGAAAGCTCTTGATAACCCAGAATTGGGAGGGTTTCAATCTCTCTGTCACACTTCATTAGTCTTGTTAATTAAAGCCTAATTTGCAGATTACAGAACAACAGCGCCCTATGATTCCCTTTTTCTTTTTTTTCCATTTCGAAAACAACGATCATAAAAAAGGAATGCTGCAAGTAGCTACAGCAAGTATTAATTATTACAAGCTTGTCATAATATTTGAGTCAGAAAACCTGAATAAAAAGCACCATATCATGTGAAGATGAAGTGTCTAGGTAAAATAATCTTTTTCCTTGCTGTATTGTGTTAGAGACGTATCTTAATGTTGCGCTGCTCCTTTTATGCTTTGTCCTTCATGATGTCATATAGGCCTGATGTCTCAAGAGTATTTAAGTTCGAGTTACTCGGTGGCACATTGGCAGTTCGTCAAGCTTTCTTGGTTTGAGGTTGTCAGCTTTCGTCCATGTCGTCTGAATACAGCCCTGCTCTCTGTTGTTACTTTGTGTTTATTACTTTTCAACTTCGGTGGCATGTTTGATTCTGGTCCAAATTCAGAATACAGAAATGACTGAAAGATAATTAAATAAAAACCTATCAATACATCTAATAATTTTACAGCTCCCATTGCTCTATATCAAATATTAAAATGTAATGTGTTCATTCAATGCATTAGAAAATATTTAAAAAAACAACATGCAAGCAGGTGACTCAATTCCCTCTCATTTAATGTAGTCACCTCGTAAACTATAGCAGTGACTGCTTTTACCATTACAGAAAGCAGTAGAACGAGGTAAGACAATGTTTTTTTCCCTCAGCACTTTTGATGAAACAAGAGCAAACCAATCAGGTGCAGGTGAACAGTGCATGCACCGAAGCATTGCCCCTTCGAAAATGATTGGAAGCTTCATAGAGAGCCACTTGTGGGCAATTGAGAAACCTAGACTACAAGTTGTTCAAGTTTACCTTGGATCTGTTTTTCTTCACTACAGGTTTATGATTCACCCAGATGGGTGTCTATATGTGCTTCCCACCTATGTTTCGCACCTCTTTTTCAGTGCAGACTGTTTTCCGAGGTTATTCACCGAGATGAGATTGCGAGTGCAAGCCTCAAGCAAGGCGACAGTGGCAAGCTTCAAGACACAAGCCTGTCACTAGTCAGCAAAAAATCAAAACAAGTTATAAAGTCAATCTGGCATTTTTGGGCTGCTTTATCCAATCTTAATGGATGCAAAAATGAGTTTTGAAATGAAGTTTTTATCAGTAAAATTACCTATTAAAACCATAAATAATACAATAAATGTGTGTGTGTCATGTATTTTGTTTCAATTAAATTAGCTTCATTTGAAAATCCTAATCTATTCTGTGCATTGTTGTTAACTGAACTCCTATTTTAAAAGCATTACCACTCTGTATGGTTTGAGAGTTAATGCCTGAAAGTCTCCAACCCTGATCTTTGGATCATGTCAAACCCAAAAGGTAAATATAGTGATTTAGCATGACAGGCCATTTAAGATAATGATAAAGACGTGCAAACAGTCAGAACTACAGCTGTTATCAAAACACATTTCTGAACAAAATTTGTATTCAAGCATTTCCAACAAATGTCAATTTTGGCCAACATTATCAGAGTGAGTACTGTTGGGACGGCATAGCTCAGTGGAGGAGTGGTTTTCTCTCAAGCCGATGGGTGCGGGTTCGATCCTCAACCCTTGTGACCATGTGGATATGTCCCTGAGCAATATTCTGAACCCCCTAGTTGCTTCTGATGCTGCAGCATCAGTAAGTAAATGAGGAAACAGTGTTAAAACGCTTGAGTAAGGTAGAAAAGCACTACACAAGTGAAAGCCCATTTACCATTCACCAAAGCTAATGGTTAAATAAAAGCAGCAAAGGATTTACATTTTTTCAATTATGCCAAGGACGCTAGTTGCGAGAATTTCATTAAATCCGCTGTTTTATTAAGCATTCCTCATTTTATTGGAACAAAAAAAAGTAATTGGGGCTGGTATGAATGTAATTGTCCACAACAACGTTTACTGTTGAATATGTATCTTTGATGAAATTCCAAAATGATAAATTATATGAGCTTGTGTTACTAATTAATGGATTATTTAATCAAAAGTACAAAGCACAAAGATAAACGTATTTAGAGTTTTTTGTAACAAAATTTTCAAAATTTCTTCCAGTTTGCATTTATTGAATTTGTTGATATAATGGTACATGAACCATTTTAAAAAAGCTTTTGAAATCGACTCATTTGTACTTCCAACCATTCTTCATACTGCTTGTCCTCATTAGAGTCACGGGTGAGCTGGAGCTTTGGACAAGGGGCTACCAGTTAATCGCAGTATAGTGGAATCACGAGTTACAAACGAACATTTTTTACGAACTTCTCTAGTAACTTCTACACTTTTGAAGAAAAAAAACAAAACAAAACATCTCTCTCGTTACAAATATGTTTCGTTATGCAAACCATCTCGACAAGGATGAGCGGACGGCTCTGTGTTGTGTTTCTCCTGCTATTCAACACATAAAACTTGATGTCTGGTCCGAAACAGCAATATAAAGTTGTTATTCGTGCAGCCCGACATTACACCGACGTCAGACTAAACGAATAAAGCTCGATTTTGGGCCGACAGACGTGTCGCAGACAAACGTAGCCGATTTTGAGTTGTCTTGATGTGATCATAGCCCGTGTAGTGTGACATACTCAACGATTGGTCGTTTTGCATTTGGGACGCTTCACGACCACTACGACGAAAGTCTGGCAAGTTAGAAATTTGTGTTCGTCTTGCCGCGTAATGATGCCCTATGTTGTCCTTCTATTGGTTCTTCCAAATTGAGCAATTGTAAGACAGCGCCTCACTACTTATGACGAGAGACTGAATGTGGCGCCCACATACAATCAAAATAGTGAAAAAAGGATATATTGGAACCTATACGTTCAACTCATGCTACTTTTGCCAACTTGGTCAAGCAGTGTAGTGTGGCGCCTCACCCGGACCAAGACACAGAGCGATATTATCCGGTGATAGTCTGGCAGCGCGGCCGTAGTGAGAAAAAAAAAACAAAAAAAAAAAACATTGATGAAAATCTGATTAGTAAGAAGAAACATTTTTAAAGGTGTGCGTGGGTGTGTGTGTGCGTGCATGGCCGTCAATTTGGTGCTGGTATGAGATTCTGAAAGTGTTGGGGAAGTATTATTTGCATGCCAACACAACAAATGAACACGACAGACAGACAGATAGACAGACAGTTCAATAGGTAATAGCCACATTCATTGATTACTTCCCGGCCAGAGCACCAATACCAAGAGCCATTCCGGGTCCAAAGCCTGGATGAAAAAACTTGGTTGGTTGTGTCAGGATTTGAAATGGCACTCTGGGTAAAAACGGTGCCAAACAAATCATACAAGCGACTTGCTGTGATGACGCCTGATGGTACAAGCCAAACATCACAATAACACTGACTCACCTTTCACCCACTTATTTGTTGTGGACCAATCGTTTTCAATCAGATTTATTATAAAATATCAAAATAAAAAACTGTAGCGCAAATGAAAGAGTTTGGATACTATTTTAGATGTTCCATAGTGTACTCGCTTATAGAGGAAAATGTAAATTTCTGAAGTGTAAAATGAAACAGTTAAGTGGAATGCAGGTGGTGGACTGACAGCTAGTCTATTTACAAATGGCCACCTTTCTACGCTGACAGATGCATGTGTGCGTGTGTATGAGCATCAACGCGCATGTGTGTGGGAGCGATCGAGAGGATTGACACCCAAGGAGCAGAAGAATTTGACAGATGAAAATAAAGCTGTAGACTGACAGCTCATATAAAAACTGTCAGACGTGAGACCAGAGACCCTCAGTCTGCTGACCTCTCAAGCTACTACTTAGGTACCAAACAAACAAATTAACCACAGCTTGCGTTCAACATAGCTGTCAGTCCAAATGCATGTCACGTTGAAGCGGAAGTATAAAAACAAGGAAAAAGGTTAAGCCTCCTGCATTTGAACTTACTGTATTTCTCATTCATTTATTTAAATTCCCTTCTATCCAGTTCAGGGTTGCTGGTAAAATGGAACCTAACCCTGCCAATTTTACTGCAACTACTTTTCATCTGTATTCAACTTCACAATTTCACATGGTTAGGCCAGTGAGCCACTCCGTTTTAGAGGGTTAGCTGCATGTTTGGTTGACTAAAGAGGTGTAAATATTTTTTAATCTCCAGAATCATTTGATCATAATCCACACTACTTTTTTTTGATCAGTTTAAGTTAAATATTCGGGAGCCATTGACAAAGGAAAAACTAAAAGTTGCAATTGGTGGAAAGGATAATCGACCCCTTGCCCCTCCTCAGACTCGTCATCAAAAGGAATGGGTTGCAATCTCTGTCATTGTCTCATATTGCCGGGAAATATATCTAAAATAGAGGCTATTCCCTAACGGTATGAAAGCCAACCACCAAACCAAACTTGCTGCACGAACTATTTAACATTTGATTATCTCATGAATGAAAGCAACGGAAAGTTGTAAAATGCCATTTTATATAATCAGTGAAATTTTCTTCCAGCCTTGGCTTTGCATCATAGAAAAAAACACACAAATATCCAAACCATTCTCCTGGCACAATCCTGCACACAGAACAAAACAAATTCATTGCTAAAGACTCACACTTCTCGGATTGTGTGGAAACCAAAGAGTGGAGTAAAATGCATTCATAAATAGCAGAGTGGCAGTATCAGGCTCTTCTCTTGCTTCAGATGCGCACTGTAGTTCGACACACAAGGCACGTATCTAATGATGCCACGGGTAACCCCCCTCCCCCAAAGCCCCCCTCCAGATTCTGCTTCAGTTGAACTATTGAGCAAGTGTTGCACACAAAGAAAGAAAGAGAGAGAGACTCAGAAACAAAGACTTCCATCTCAATGTGTTTGGAATCCCCCGATGTTCCGCATCATTTTTTCCAAACATCAGCATGTTCACAAAACCATGCGTGAGACTATAAATCAATGTCTGAGTCTTAAAAGAATTTTATTACTTCAGCCCACACCGTTTACAGAAATTATTTAAGACACACTCCCCATGCACATGTTTTAAAGTGTTATACGTGTAAAAATGGAGAGGATTTGAGTTTGTCAGCAGTCAGCAACATTCAGTCACTATGCAGCACACGGATCTAGTGATTTATTTATCCAAATCCAGTATATTCGTAATCAAGTTTTTAACTCATTAATCAGGCACATTTTCTGTAATTAACTGCAATCAATCACATTCTTCTACTTGACTTCAATTATTTTTCATCAAAGCTTGTAACAGATGGAAGAATATTGAGATTCAATGACTCTTCTTGTAGCCTTCTTTGGTCTTTGACTACAATTCTACTGCTAGATAATCCACGCAACTGTTGGGCAAAATGATCAAACCTTATTCAGCTTTACAAAATAAGCAATTGTTATACTCGTCTCATAGAAGCAATTCTGAAAACTCCTTGCTTCCATGTTTTCTTCTGCTCATTTTCACCCCACCCCAGCAGAGTTGATTTTCAAGTGGATGCAACTTGAGCAGAGTATTTGGCACTGTGATAATACACCAAAGGTAGACCGGTGGTCCACATGACTGCCTCACAGTACATAAGTGCAGGATTCGATTCCGGGTTCCGGCCTGCCTGCGTGGAGTTTGCATGTCCCCCCTGTTCCGGGGGGATTTCTATACCCCAGTTTCCTTCTGCAGTTTCCCCGGTGCTGGAGAGTGACCCGCGGGACGGAGGAGCCGTCCAAAATCACAACCAGCTGCCGCAGCATGAGCAAAAGTCCAAGTACACGTCCATTGTGTCTAGTGTTCATTTGGAGGTGACGTATACTGTACCTATGAATAATGCTAATTCTATTTTTAAATAAATAAATAAAGTAGGTAGATCACTTGGACCTGCTTACGTTATAAGTAGGTTGCATGCGGAAAAAGAGTGGGCACCCCTGCTCTAAATTGTCCCCAAGTGTAAACGCGCATTGTTTGGCTTTGTCCAGCATGCCCGTGACCCTTATACGCCAGCGCCAGCCTTCCTGTGTGGAGTTTTTGCGTTTGCAATTTGCAGTTTTTGCAATTTGCATTTAATGTAGAATCGTCCCAGACGCAAATTTTAAAAGTGTCATCACTGAACTTAGCTATGATGATTGCAATTTGTGTTGCCCGTCCAGCTGTCCAGAAATTTGCACTCAGGATTTGTTCCTCATCACTTGACTCTAGTCATGCCAAACACATTTGCTACAAAGCATTAATTGGGCTCAATTTGCCTCATTAACTCACAGAGGGACCTTCTTTTCTCAGAGATTCACTAAAATGAGAATCCATCAGTATGAGCCAGTTGTATTAGCTGCTGGAATGACATTATTAGAATACAGATATGTGGGTGTATTTAATGGTTGAACACGCACAAACTATTAAATACCATTAATCCTGTAATCCCATAAAACAGTCTTGCGTCTTCCGAAATTTTGCAACCGCTTACTCAATAAAACATTTGAATGATCGACAATGAGCTAGAGGAATCATCTTTCAGCACTCTTTGGCAATGAAATACATGTGACTGACCAGGTCAACTGACTGTAAACTCACAGGCCACTCGATTAGGTACAACTGCACAATCAACAAATGTCGTCATGAACATGCAATTGTGTTTTCTCACGCATCATTTTGACAAAAAGAATTGGAGTAACTTGAAATCTTGATGCATTTGTTGCTTTACTTCAATAGACTGGAAATACAGATTTGAAACAAATTATGTATCTTAATATGTATCTCGAATAAAAAAAATAAAAACGCTAGAAACACAACTGGCTCATTTATTAGATGAACCCAGTTTCATACTGTGTCGCTAATAAGCACCATAAAAGCCACTCGACAAAGACTTGAAGGCATTCTAAGCAGACGCATAGTCATTAACATTCATCAGAAGCTAGATGTTCTGTCAGATTGTTCCTCCTTCAGAGTGGCTGAGCTCATTTAAAGTAACGACCTATTTTCCTCCTACATT
The DNA here is from genome assembly GCF_059441095.1 of Idiotropiscis lumnitzeri. NCBI lineage: Eukaryota > Metazoa > Chordata > Actinopteri > Syngnathiformes > Syngnathidae > Idiotropiscis > Idiotropiscis lumnitzeri. Next base: position 16,159,830 of record NC_142397.1, on the reverse strand, counting down.
GCCAACGTGACAAGTGTCATTGCCTAAAAAATTCAATGACTATTTTAAATTCAAATCACAAACGTGCTCACGTCCAAACTGTGAGTTTAGACTCCGGGGATGAACAATCAAGCAGAGACCAGGAAATAATGTGACAAAAATGCAACACAAAAAAAGAGAACCAGAGAGAGAAAATAAATTTAAAAGAAAATTAAGAAATTACTAGTTGGTCTTCTGCCAAAAGTAAACAGCAGTGGGGTGAAAGATTTTTATCAGCCAAGAGACAAATGTTTTGAAAAATATATGAAAGGCCTTTTCTTGAGTGAAATATCAACTACACTGCTCGGTTTATATTTCGGTTATCTAAAATCATTATTGTTAAGCAGTGGCAGCTTGTCAATAGAGGGCGCTAGGGTGCTGCCCTCCCACCCAGATGAGTCACACTGAAAAGGACAAATATTAAATGAAGAAAACAAGACTGAAAGATTATAATAAAAGCACTTCAAAATATATGAATCTGTTTTTAGAATGAGCATAAATAGTATAACTGTTATTGTTGAGTAAAATTGACTCCAGCCAATCTGAGTGGCTCCTGCATGTTCTTGACTTTGAGAAGAACTTTCTTCATTCAATATAGTAGAGTTTCATTGAATTTTCAAACTATGATTACGATATTTTTTATAAAATGATCACATACATTTTGGTGACAATCATACATTTTTCTTTATTTAATATGTGACGTAACTTTGCTACTCAATGAGGCAACCTTACGACGTGACGATCATCCAAAATATTGCGAGTTTTGTTCTAATATTTTTAGAGAAATGTTTTCAGGCTGCATGCTTTGATACTTAATCGTCTTAGACCTTTTTTCAGGAAATCAGACGCCAATTATGTTTGCAATTTTTTTAAAATATTTTATAGTTTTCCCTATATACAATGACTAATCGAATGCTGGAAAATTTATTTTAATCGGTCTATTCCTTTAGTGGGCCTTTTAACAGTCTTGGCGAAATTACTTCAAATTACCTAGAAATTACTTTCGTTGTTTTTAGGCTATATCAATGTTATTTTGCATCTTTTACCTCGTTTTTTTTTACAATAAACTTAGGACATGTCAGAAGCATTTTAACAATCAGAGGCGATCGAGCCATCGCACCTGACTGTGTACGAGAGGCATAACCGGTCATGTGCCATCATCACACGATATGATTGCTGAACATGCTGGACGCAGCAAAAGACCAGCTATCGCTTACGATTTTTTCATCTAAAATAGACTTTTTGAGTGAACTACATGAAGTGATCCGTTCTTTCCTCAGTTCATTTGAGCTCAGCCACGAGTGTGTCAGCCAGAAACGGAAATGCAGCATCTGCTACTCAGACATGAAGCTTTAGCAAGCGACCAATGAACAGTCAGAGTGCAGTGCTACATCTGTATAGCATACACCAAAGAAGAAAAGAAAATGTGAGAAATAGAGAAACTAATGGTAATCACTAATGTAAAATGCATAGTCGGGGAAGAACAAAATAAGTGCTTAGGTGTAAAATACTTTTCACAGGAGTCTGTCTAGAGCTTCGTTAGGGTGGAGAGCCAACAAGTATCAACAGTAAATTACTCTTACAATTAAAAAGTACCTAGACATAAAATGAGCTGACGGCTACTTAAGCAAACACTCAAACACCTGAACATGCTTATGGCTATCAATCATGTTGAGGAGCTCAAAGTTGAAAGTATAAGCATTATTAGACTCATCGCTTTTAATGTTTTTGATGACATCATTTTCTATCTGGTCGGAATCAAATCGAAATTGCAATATCTGTCAGAAAAAAATTCAATGCAATTTTAAGGTTAGACAATGGCACATCCAGGAATCCATTAATATATGCGCACCATCACCATGCATTATGGTATCTGGGCAGTAAAGAGAGACATAAAGTGAGTGATGCATCTAGGTAATGCACTTCATCAAGTTGAGTAAGAAAATGTCACATGACATTTGATGTGTCTCTGAAATGTATGAAACGCAACCATCCGTAGGCAAATTGGAGTAGCGCAAATAGAAAAAAAGAGCATCAAGTACCTTCCCACACATTTATAGTTAACAACAAAAACTAATCCAAATATTAGTAATATATGGGCGACAGCAACAACAAGCTGCGGCATGTTGCTGAGACAAGATCAATAGAGAATATGATTGTAAATTGGGACAATTATGTCTGAAGTGACTTTCTGAACCAAAGTCCAATGCCTCCCGAGCCATGTCTTCTTCATGGATCATCAATCAGATGAGGAAAAAAATAACAAAAGGCATACAGGATGAGTCCCGCTCGAGTCTCGTTTATTGCTGCATTCTATCTGATGTACTCGCTGAGTGATCATGATAAAGTGCCTTTGATCTGCTTGATAGCCGTTTTTTTAAGAATAATTTTGAACCTTTGGGATTCTAAATGTTGAGTATTCAAGATGACTGCGATGATTTTACACCGCTGTATTTCACATTCAACAATATACTGTATATTTGATTAGAAAAAAAAAAAACACAATGATGACAGTGAGTGATCCCTCAAAGCCAATCAGTGATTAGCAGTCAGGAAACTAAAGTCACAAATATAACTTGTGATCCCTCTTATCGCAAAAATCTTGTATCAGACACTACAGCGGAATACATACTTAAAGATAATCTAGTCGATTTTGAACCTTGTGACCAAAGTCAGCAAAGACTCATTATCTGATGCCCCTAAAGATGATCTTGTAAAACTATTCTGTCGTGTGGATCGTATTACCTGTGACTTTCGTTGAGAATTGTTGAAAATATGTGCAAAGACTGACAACTATGTAGTAATCAATTGTGGATATAGAGCAGGGATGGGCAACTAAAATGCTGGGGGTGGTGACACAATTTTTCAGCAGTGCTACTCGGGGATCCACATCGCACCACACACTTCCAAAAATGCCATTTCAAAATATGGACAAAATATGTGCATATGCGCAAAATAAGAGTTACCAGGTTTTCTCAGTGCATGCATAAAAAAATCCACAATGTGAACCCAACAACAAAGGTTTTGAAAAAACAAAATAAACCCAAACTGTATTTTCCCCCAGTGCAAAGGGCTCTCTTGCATAAAAATCACCCTTCGAGGATGGCACAAAACAGCTGACAAAGAAAGCAACATTAAGAACTTACATGGCGCATTTATTTCCACAAAAATATACTCACTCAAAATTGTAATATTATTGAGGAACTGTGTTTCCTCTGCATATCAATCCAAATCCACCAAAAAATGATTAGGTCTCCTCATGTTGCAGATTAAAACCCAGTGTAAGTGCAATTAAGCCGTGTTTGCCATACTGTTGTGAATGGTGATATTAGAATTCATAAAATTACAGTCGCTGAATATTTGCAATATTCTTCCAATATTATGAAATGTTTTGGGTAATTCCCATTTTTCCGGGATTTGTTTTTCTCGCTCTACTCCCATTTTTTCGTGGAAAATATATCATCAATGTTTATCTGTGTTTTTTTAAGAACATTTATGGGATTCAAACTGAAAATGCATTTGATTAATTTTTGTGGATTTTGAAAAATCAATCAAGGTGCTCCTCAGGGTGTGGTTGTTGGCCACCGCAAATTGTCGCTGATATAGAATGTTTAATGCTTTTTCACCATTCATTTATCCTGACTGTTCCTTTTTTTGGAGTGTGTCTAAATTGTCATGAGTCTCCGGTACAGTGGTAAGGCCACTTGAGACTGTAGTTATGTGCACACATTAGAAATACGTTAGACGAAGTAGCATCCATTTACCAGGTCATCATAGCAAAGGTACAAGATCAGGGATCACCAACTCCAGTTTTCGAGGGTCCCTATCCACAACGTTTTAGAAGTCTCCCTCCTCCAACACACCTGATTCAAATGATAATCTCATCAGCAAGCTCTGCAGAAGCCTGACAACGATCCTGATCATTTCAATTGGTTGAGTTTTGACCCCTGTACTAGATTGACAGTTGAGTTTCAGTGCATTCAGCGGACACTCCTACACCATCTGAAACTGGAAAACAAAGTTTGAGTTTTATCAACTTTGAAGCCTTGTTTTTTTTATACTTGACATTTTTTTAATCATTTAAACGTGGCAGGGTTGTAATTATATTCTCCAGGGCATACTTTGCCTAGGACTTGATTATAGTAAATGGAATGTTTGGACTCCAACCCCATGGAGGCAGCTGGTAATCTTACCATGAGGGCTATTCAAATCATATATTAAATGAGTTGATGGAATTTATTGATTATTGTGTTTCTATCACATCCACACCCCTGTTTAAGTCACAGTTTACTTTATTAAGTCTAAAGGGTGACCACTATCCATTAGTATGTGTTGTCTGTGCCCCTGCATTATTCAAGTAATACAGTCCAATGGGTAATCGCTGGCATTTAATTACACAAACAGACCAAGACCTTTAAAACAATCCGGCACTAAGAAGCCCAACGCCATTTCATATCGAGTAATTTAACTTCATTTCAACTATGCATGCAGGCCTATACACTCCTAGTTACAGTAGTGAGGAGTGTTTTCAGCGCATTCGGCGTACACGCCCATAGCATTTCAGAACAGAAACAATGGCTCCCTTTTTCCACTTCTCATTTGAAATACTTGACGATGAATGAATCGTTCAAAGGTTGTTAAGTAGACTCTTTGTAGTGTGTTAAATTTACAAGACATCTATTTTTGCTTTACGGGGTCTTTCAGTTAAACCAATAAAACATGCTTTAACAGTCTTAAGTCATAATTCTGATTCGGATTCTATATAACTACTTATCCTGCGGGGCAAATAAGGGAGCAGAGAGCAGCACCGTTATTGGCAGCAGTTCACAAAATAGAAAATAAATACATACATACAGGCTTAGGAAGTAATGGAATGCTTATATTTATTTGCGTTACCTATTCGGGATACACTTTTTTTTTTAAACTGCATTCCATTACAGTTCCAGAAAAAAAAAAACAATCAGATTACAAGTACATGACAGCCCATTTGAAGGTGGCTTATTTTTGCAAGATTACATTTTTAATGCGGGGACAAAGACTCACTGGCCAAACAAGCTGTCCAAACTTAAATCTGTCTTAGTCTGCCTATCTATCCATCTCCGCAGCACAGGGCACACGTGGTTCGCATGTCACCCTCACTGTTCAAAATTCCCTCACGACAAGAAAATTACAGGCAAACGTCTGACAAACGTCTCGTGAACATTTGCGACTTTGAAAAAACCCTGATGAGAATGCAGCATTTGCTACCTTCACAAACACTCACAAAGGTTCGCTGCCCAGTGGGATAGGGGCTTAAGGAACTCTATCTTGGATTAATGATGCCACTGAAGTGTTGATCACTTGTTGGCTGCTAATGTTACAAAAAAAGAAAATTAAAACTTTTGAGGTTTCATGCTCTAACCAAATATGATTAATTACATTAGTTACATTTTCTTCAGTTATCAGGATTATACAAAAACTCCTAATCATAAAAGTATTTCAAAAATTCTAAAGATGACCAAAAAAAGAAAGGCCAAAAAATGAGTCCCATTAATATTTAATGTGGTTCCTGGTAGTTTGTTTTTGTATTACCAATGCAAGTTCTGCAGTGGGGTAAAAAAAAAAAAAGAAAAAAGAAAAATAGTTTGTTGGATTTACAAAACAAAAGTATGGATATTTGCTACACACTTAACATCATGTTTCACCAACATGAATATTGCCCAATAAATAAAGTCAAAGACATGTTGGCGAAACATGATTTGAATGCAGGCAACTATCTCCCATACTTTTTTATGTAAATCCAACAGACTGCATTTTCACCAGGTGGGTAATAGATAAATACTAATTATTATGTAATACACGCTCATGAGAGATATGGTCAAATTTGTGGTGAATCTCTGATCCAGATTTTTTGTTCCGTTTTGACAGAGGTCCGTGTTTTCTTATTGTATTTTCATACATTTCTAGTACCAACAGCACGCATCGCACGCACGCACTCACACACACGGACTCTAGCTCGGTCTCTATTCTTCAGGAAAGGTCCTTAAACAGCAACATCTGAAGTGAAAGTGAACATGAATCTGCAAGTCTACTTGGATAGTCCATCATAAAAGGGGATACGCGCGCGCCCCCGCGTAAGGGGACCCGTGCACGCGCGCACATACACACACACACAGTACAGGACGCGCGCAACTTTTGATTGCAACCAGTTTGCGCTCATCAAGCACAATGAAGTCAGCGGTTCCAACACCGGGACTTTCTGACAAGTGTTTTTCTTGTTGTTGTTTTTTTTACCGAATTCACTATCCAACGAATCATAAGCAAGACACAACAAACACTCCCGGCGTGTATTCTCCTCTAAGAAGAGTATTCCCCCTATGAAAAGCAGTAATTAAAAAATGCAGCAATTAAAAGCAAAACGTTCTCTTGCCTTGAAATCCAAAGAGGAAAGCGACCCCGGAAATCCATACGGTGTGTATCCACAAGTAAGCCATGATGTAAACTGGTTTGTTCTGAAAGCTCCGCGCACAGCCCGAAGATGTTCCGTCTTCTGAGGGTAATTTCCAGCAGAGAAAAAAGCGCAGCGACCGAAGCCGAGAGCGGCAGAGACGAAAAGCCCAACTGAACAGAGTCTGTCACTTCTTCCTCTGGTGCCTTCACAGACACTGAGATGTTAGCGACCTCTACCGGAGCGCAGTTCTTTGGCTTCCGTGCGTGTGCGCGTGCTTTTGTGCATCATATCATGAGTCTGATAGTATCATCATCATGTCACTTATAAAAGTGAAAGTCTTGGCCAAAGGAATTTTGAAGAACTATTAAACCACACGGACCACTGCACTGCCCTAATAAAATATAATTATGAATAAATCATGACTTTAGTTATTCACCTAAAGGAAGAACTCGTCTATTCACTGCCAACGTTCTAGTTAGGTTGTGTTGGGAATATTTTCAGTTTGTCAATACGTCTGTGTTTTGGTTCTTGGTCAGGAGAGTTACTGGTAATTTTGGATGTACTTCTTCCCCATGAGTGGAGATTCTTCATTCCTTCTACTTTGCCAGTATTAGTTCATTAGTATATTATACTCATTACATTACTATTATTAATATACTACTAATTAACGACTACTACCATTACTACATTCCTATACATATATATTTTTCATATTGTAATAATTTTTTTGTTTATTTTGCTTAGGGCCCCCCATTTGAGGCACATATTTCTAAAAATAAACATGTTATTTATTTATTGATTTTTTTAAATATGTATATATTTTAAAATTTTATCATTGTACAATATCTAATTTTGTGTTATGAAATTCAAATGTTGAGTTGCTTCTCATGAAACAAATTTAGAATATAAAGAAAAAGTGTCGTGATTTTTGTTTAATTGATGGCCAGTCTGCAACAGCCAATCTTACTTTGAATCATATTCAGTAAGCAGGAGTATACGCGACAAATACGTCCATGTTTGCATACTAGATTCCTGCACATTTTTCAAAGTGTGGCATTGTGTATTTGTGTTCCCTGTTCAAATCCAGGAAGTCAGCTCTTGGTTCCACTCATCTTGCCATAATAATTTGGATTCAATGGCTCCATTAAAGATGATGCGGTCAAAAATAAGACCACAGCCGTCGTTTAATGAGAGAATTCATGGCTAAATAAATAAGAATGCCACAAAGCTGGACTCTGGTGGAAAAATAGACAGGATGCAGGTCTGCAATCCTAAAAGACGGCTGCCGTTGTTACCAAATCATAGTGAAAGAGTACAAAAGGGAACACTTGTCAAGTCTTATTCAGGCAAATCATCATAATCCACGTACTCTATTTAAAATGATTGATTCTGCACTTAAGCCTCGACAGACGATTTGACTCGTCCCCCGAAATGTGAAGTGATTTCTGCAGTTTTTCACTGACAAACTGACAAGGTTGCAACAGCCAGGGCTCTCGTTTCAAGCGGCACACTTGACGCCTGTGTCCACATTCCTTGTTCCGCAGTGTTGGATTCCTTTCCCTATCATTTTTGGAGGATGTGGTTCGCCAAATGAGTCATCCGGCTTCCCTTGACTCCATTCCTCCTCACTTCTTGAGGGACAAAAAAAACCAAAAACAAAAACAACAAAAAAAACAAGCTTTCCACCAAAAATCTGTGGTTTTACTCATCAAAAAACTTAAATCACTACAGATTATTTAAGATGGGTGATCATTCTTAAACACAGAAAGTCAGTCTTTGGTCTCAAAAATGGGAACACCATGTTTTCTCTGCAAATCATTTCCATGAAGACTGAAACAGATGCAAAAAAAAAAAAAAAAAAAACTTGAAATCATCGCTCTCTGGAGGTAAATTCTTTAATTTGCACTGCTTTCTGTTGATTATTGTGTGTAATGAGAAATTCTACCATGGGCAGATGGCAAATTTAATGCATTTATAGAAAAATGTTTCCTCATTAGCTCGTGTCACTAATAGTTTTGCCAGAAACAACGAGACATGCAAATGTCGAAGGAGAAAATTAACATGCTTGAAAGAAAGAAAAGCTACTCTTGTCGATCTGTATTTTTCAGATATTTTTCTTTGCGTGCACACTATAGCATTCAGATAAAAAGCTCCACATAGCTTACTTCCCTTAAAGAGAAACATTGTCATTCATTTCACAGAACGGAGCACGTTCAAGTCTTACAGTGAACACAAAAGTTCAAAGCTCCTGACCGCTACGTGTCTTCATTCATTATTAATTTCGCTCTTACTGTGTTTCGGTCCTCCAGCATAACCTTAAGTGTCAGTATGAAGCCACAAGCGGGTAAATGTGGAGATGGATCGGAGAATATATGGATACAAGATACTGTAGTCATCGCTAAATAATGGGCGGTGGCCCGAATCCAAGGAGTACATAATGTTGATGAAGTGCGTTTGACTCCATTTTGACCAAATCCATCAACACACTCGTCCTACTAGCGCGCATGTGCACGGAAAATGCATAAGCTTAGTCCTCAACTCTATCCCTCACCAACAAGCTGACTGCCTTAGCGAAGTCTAGTACTACAATACTAGTGAGCATATCTAAATAATTGAACAATATGGCTTTTGCAAAGAAACTCAAGGTTGACCTGAAAAACCTTCAGTTCAAGTATCAGTGGACAGCCCAGTTTTGTTTTATTTCCCCATGCCAATGCAAAACCAACTTGCTTGATATGCACACAGACTGTTGATGTCAGCAAAGCGTGAGACTCTAAAGCAGCACTTCTACTCGATGCATGCCACCAGCTTTAATGCGGGGAATTAGCCAGATCAGCGTGTATATATATATATATATATATATATATATATATATATATATATATATATATATATATATATATATATATAACTGAATTGACTGAGTTAAAATATTTAACTGTATTCAAAATGTGGTAGATTCATCTCCAGAGTTAACTCACACACCCACACACACATGGTGGAGCCCATGCCATTTGACTTTTGGGTGAAAGTTACTCTAAACCCTGTCCTGGAGGGCACACATGAAATGCTGCTGACAATTGTCTCTGCACATAAAACAATATTTACCGGTCCAGTGAATTAAAAACTTCCAGACAATTTGGCCAGCGACCTGGCAACCTTGACATAATTTGTCCCCAACTGAGAACTGATTGGGGGACTGTATGAAGAACTATTTCACTACAATTAAAATGGAAAAATATATTGAGATCGTCAGCTAAAATAATAAAACATGTCTCTGCTCATATGTGTTAGTATTAATTGCTTGATTGATGAATTAATTACGTTATTAATCATTTTCATTGATAAGAAAAATTAACACGTGTTATTAATGTATTGAGTTCACTGTAAGAATTATGCTGTGACAGATTTTACTCCATGTACAGCACTTTGTGTTTTAAAGTGTTTTAAAGTGCTATATGAATATAGTTGAGTTGTGTTGAGTTGAGTAATAACTAGTTCACAAAATAAGGCAAACAAATAAAAAAAGCACAGTACTACATCACTAATAGCATTTTTGTAATAATTTACACTTAGGTATGTGTTCCACTAGCCAAAATTATACACGGTAACCCCACTAAGTGTCCAAAGCCTTTTGCTCGATTTCAGGACCAGGGACAGAGGCAGTAACTGATTCCTTGACTTTGCCACTAGGTCACAGATGGTGTAGGCAAGGCGAGGCCGATTTATATAGCACACTTCAACAAAGACATAAAGACAACAGATTTAATGGACAAACTGATGAACTTATTTTTTTAAATGCATATATTTATCTATTTAGCAAATATTGACTTATTTTGAATTCTATGCTTGCAAGAACAATCCCTCCAAAAAACAGCATCTTCACCCTTGGCGTATTTTGCGCTTCATAATGCACCACACATTTTCAGTGGGAAAACTTAACAAGACTTGTTAACTTCGATTGTGTCAGTCTGGACTGCCGGAAGGCCAGTCTAGCATTCACACTCTAACCACTAAGCCACACTGTAATAACACACACAGAAAGAGGCTTGGCATTGTCTTGCTGAAATGTGAAACAAATAAACCTGGATGTACCGACTTTTCAGCATTGATGGTTCTCTACCAATGAACAAATTACCCATGCTATGATCACTAACACCTCCATACCATTACGGACACTGCGTTTTAAACTTTGCACTGATAACAATTCGGACGGTCCTTTCTCCTTGGCCTGGATGACATGATGTCCATGAGTTCCAACAACAATTTGAATAAGGGACTGGTCAGACAACAGCATACCTTTCCACTTTGTGTGAGTCCATTGTGAACAACTGAACCTTTTTTATTTACCCAATCATGACAATCACCTGTTTCCAATTAACAAGTTGTTTTTTCCCCCTTAGCTTTTGTCAATTTCCCCAGTCCTCTGCAGTTCAAAAACAAACAAATAATAATGCTCATCAAAATTTATCATAAAATATATTGTCTTTGTAGAAAATGTTGAAAAGGATTCGTAAATAATTGTATGAGGTTTTATTTATTTTTTTACACAATGTCAAAATGTCATTGGAAAAATGTGGTTTGTACACTGACACCTCTTTGAAGCCCAAAAAGTCTGCGTCAAAGCATTTAATAATGCTATATAGTGTCTTCTCATTTTTATCACGACTGGTTTAATAAGTAATCATCAAAAAGAAAAAAAAAATGCCACACTTCTCTATATTATAATGCATGATGTGCAGAAATTGCTTCTGTGTGCTGAAATAGTGTATGCAATTATTTATTTATTTATACTTCATGAAACTCGTAAATGGGCGGCACGGTGGGCAACTGGTTAGCACGATGGCCTCACAGTGAGAGACAGCATCGGGCGTGGGTTCGATCCCGGCTCCGGCTATCCTGTGTGGAGTTTGCATGTTCTCCCCGTGCTTGCGTGGGTTTCCTCGGGGTACTCCGGTTTCCTTCCACATTTCAAAAACTTGCATGGCAGGTCGATTGAACACTCTAAATTGCCCCTCTGTATGAGTGTGAGTGCGGATGGTTGTCCGTCGCTGTGTGCCCTGCAATTGGCTGGCAACCAGTTCAGGGTGTCCCCCGCCTACTGCCCAAAGATAGCTGGAATAGGCTCCAGCACCCCCCGCGAGCCTAGTGAGGAGAAGCGGTACAGAAGATGGATGGATGGAAACTCGTAAATGTTTAAATTGAGACTCTCATGGAGGTCAGAAACACCAATAAGTCAAAGCTCTACAGAATGACAGTGGATAATAACTACTCCTTTTGTAAACAGCAGTGCCAGGCAAGCTCTGGAACTCAGAAATATTTATGCTTGTTTTAATTGAGAATATCAAGATCAAGTGCTGAGGTCACTTTCCTCCAATAATATCACACGCATCCTGAGCTCACAAGACACTTTGCCTTAGTAAGGCGGTCACACCGCCCTGTGTGATGACGTATTCATAAATATATGTAATCTCTATCTGTCTGCTCCATATGTACACTGGATTGAGATAAGATTGTTGTGACGTTGTTGCACGTTGCATTCATCACCCAGTTCCTTCATCTGTTACCTCCAAAATGGATCATGCATCAAGGTTTCGGAAGTAACTCTGCTCATGAGTCATGCAGCTCTAGTTTTTGACATTGCACTCTGTCCTGAAAAAAAACTTTCTTGTCTACTTCGAGTGACTTCATCCCAAAGGTTTGTGTCCCACCCGACCCACGGCTGATTACCTTAGACTCTACTGAGAGAGTTTGATTTACGACTGTTTTCCTCATTATGCTTATGCTCTAAGCACCAACACTGTGACTCCCTTCCGTAAAAACCTGTGAATGTTTCCCAAATGAACATGTCTTAATAACACACAGAAAAACAATGTCTCCAAAGTGACCCAAATGACATAATGTTCTAAGCATTACTGTCCCTGTGAAACACTTTGCTCTCTTTTATTGGGCCCATTTTCCACGTAGAACAATATCCTATTGTAATTTATAAGCAGTAATTTCATATACATAACAACTATGCCACATCTCCTGTTGGTGGACTCAGGCCTACACATTGGAAGATCCTGTTTGTCCTCTAACCGTTTCATAAAATCCTGGCCTGTTTCACTCTCCAACCGGCACAAGACGTGTTTATGACATGGCAATCCTCATTTGTCTTGTTATAGGAAACAGGCCAGGCTCGAGGGCCCCAGTTGGACTCCTATTTTTGGGACGGCGGATGAGAAGTTTTTAAAAGGATGGACCAAGCAAGGTCAGAAATGGGTTTTGGTCCATCCCGTTACTCAGCCCTAATCGGGTAAAGTACTGCGTCTATAGAATTCAAATATTTGCATTGGGAGCAGAATTAAATCTTGTAATTCTGTTGCGTGCACAGGCCCTTTAATTGAGTGTTCAACTGAGAGTGCGCCGGAGGAGCGAACGAGAGAGAGACAGAGTGAGTGAGCAAGCGGGAGAGAGAGAGACTCATAAAGACTGAAGCAATACGCTGGCTGTGTGAAGAAGCAATTGAGAACCAAAATAAGATATAATAACGTGGAGGCCCGTGGCTATTCGTCCGTAGCGGCTAATGTATGTATAAACAATTTTTATGACTACATTTTGCTATTGTGGCATTTAATCAGGTGTGTTTTTTAGTCTGGAAATTTTGGTAAGGTGACGAGAATGGGAAATAAGACAGATAATGAGATTTAGCTAATGTTTATGAATTATGATACTTCTGCCATTAGCCTCTCGCCAGACACTTTTTTTGGGGGGGGAGGGAGAGGCTGAGATGCATTTACAAAAGCTCTTTAAAAGGACGAACGTGGACGCTGGGTGATTATTTTTATGAATAAGGATAGAGGGTTAAGGACGGAAGGGTGCCCGGGTTGCGGACAGAGGACGGAGTGACAAAATTGGGTTGAATGCCCATGTCTGCTCTCAATAAACATATAACAATCAGCAACTCATCTCCAGTCCCCCACCGGACTCACCTTCACACATGACTTGGGCAAGTGCAACGCCTAGTGGTGAATGTGGTGATGGTTTTGCTACTTGCACCTTGACTAGAAATATTAAAATGTGCTAGTTTGTGCCTAACGTGTTCGTTTTTGAATTTTCTCTATAGGTTACATGTAAAATAAAAACAATTTCTAACACATTTTGATTGACAGATCCTGCATTTCGTTGTATTGGATACTTTTTTCTTCAATGTACTGATGCAGTTATAAAAAGAAAAACCCCATGTGTTTTAAGATCATATACGAGAAGTTCAACTGTTCTTCAAAAGTTTGGTTTTGAGTAATAAAAATCAGCAAAACATTTCGGGTGATTTGTGCACAGCTAAAATTACAAAGTGGGAATCAATCCTGCATTTTTCATAGAAAGAACTTAGTTGTACGATGCTCCAAAATAGGAAGAAGGACAGTGAGCTTCATTAGTATGGACAACCTTTATTTAAAGGCATGCAAATCTTCTCACTCACTCTCTCCACCCCGCTCTTGCTCGAAATTCATTTTCTCTGACCTGTCGCTTTTTTCTTCCATCCTTTTTTCCCTTGCCTTTTTTGATTCCCTTCACAGTGCTAATCAACTGTGGTGAGTGCGGCACTTCTTCAATTCTTTGCCCAGTAAGGCAGTTTCTAGTCTACACCTGCTCAGCCTGCATTGTACGGCGAGCTTAACAGAGCAAGAGCATTCCCTGCGTGCGTAACGGCAAGGCCGAGCCGCTGCCACGCCAGCTCCAACCTTCCCCGGTATTCTAGTCAGGACGTGGACGCCGCCAAACGCCACCCTCTGAGCAAGCAGATCCACCTAGGCTATCCATAAATTTTTTCACTTTCCCCGCATTCTTCTTCCTCTCTTCCTGGTGACGCCACACTACTCCCTGGTCCATAATTTTATCGGGAATTAAAGGTATGCACAAGCACAAGCCATTCAATTGGTACGCCATTTCACCTTTCCATTTTTTTTAGGGAATCCCACAAGATTACCATGGGATGGGAGTCAATTTATCTTAAATAATGGGATTGGAACTGGACAGGATAAAAAGTCCATTGGGAGCGGGATTCTCTTGTTAGTTTCTATTTTTTTTTTTTTACACAAATCAACATTTCTGTAGATGAGCCAGTTTTAGCTGAAAAGCTAGTTTCCAACCGTCGTCTCTGAGCAAGGTGTCAAATGCAGCAGCTGAAAACAAAATGACATCATCAGTTAATATAAAAACATATCCAACTATACAGAGAACACATTCCATTACATGCACAATACAAGAAGAAAACAAGCAGCGTTACAACAGGCAGGAATCACAAACAGTCCAAGTAAAAAAGTTAAGTCACTGGTTATTATATGTACAAACTTCATTTCCAAACAACCATTATGTGTATGGGGAGGAATAAAAACTCTCCCTGAAAAGGGACGATTTTATTTAGGAACTTTTCCTGACTAACAAATAATTGGAGGATGCTGATCTAGTGTTCCTCCTACTCATATTTAAGAAGTTAGAGAGAGGAGGTGGGGTCATGTAATGTAAAATTTTGAACAGTGACAAAATGTTCCAAATTTCGCAGTTTGTATTTGTCCAGTGTGTTGCAATGTCTATGTCAAAAAGGTTTCATTTCAAGAACTTTCAGTGCCTGCTTATAGACAGAATGGAATGTTGTCTTGTAGCCGTGCGACCTGCTGCTCAAACGAAATGACAGATGCGGCGAGATCGTCGGATGAAACAATAATTTAGCAGCTTCAGTGTTTAGATACTGTCTAAACCACCTAAAATCTGCTACATTTAATTTAACAGGTTAGTTAACTTTTGTTTTGTTATTTTTTTTACTTGCGTTTTAAGTGTGAACTGGAAATCTACAATTATTCCCGGAAATGTATATTGTTTTACTACAGTGAACTTCTGCCCTGCAACATTAGATTCTGCAGTGTTTCCTTGTAAAAAACATACACTCAGTTTTGGGAACATTTAAAGGTAGACATGAGTCTACATTTGGATTCAAGCTCCATGGTTTTTGAGAGTTTGTCAACCACTTCCTCCTCATCCTTCCCATGAACGTAAATCACAATGTCATTAGCGTATATTTATATTTCACATCCAGAGCATACAGATGGTCAAGTCATTGATGTAGAGACTAAATAGAATTAATCCCAGGATTGAACCCTGTGGCACACCACAATAGTTATCTACAAAACAAGACAGCTCATATATATATATATATATGTATATGTATATATATATATATGTATATCCCATATCACCGCTTATTACACTCACCTATTCTCATTCATCCAATGTTTGCCTTTTTTCTAGCCGTTTGTTTTTCAATATTTATGAAGTTTTATGATTTTTTATATGTTAAGAATAAATAAAATAAACCAGTCATATACATACTGAAATTTAGTGTGAGTTAGGAGTATTTTAAATCAAAATGTCAATCACTAATCTATCATCTCAAATGTATTCTTAATGTAGCACCTTCATGTATTAAGGCTTACTCAATGAGGATTTAGCCCCCCCACCCCAATTTGGTGCTAGAATTAACCAAACAGAGTGTGGTGCCCCTAGTGGTGATCAATGTTTACTGCAGGCATTAAATCTCAAATCACCGTTCATGTATTAATTATTTTTTGATACCTATCATGCATGCATACAGTATACTATATATGTGTGCATGCAACACGTCAACCTTGATTAAGCAAGTGAATATCATGTTGAGCAATGTTTGTTAGATCATATTTATTATTACGACTTGTTTTCCTCCCGGCAGTAGCCGACCTGACTGAACGGGAAAGAAGGATAACTCTCGTAAGGATTTTCTAGTTAGGTCTCTGCAGACTTGTTAGCTATTTCCCCTTCCATACGTCCTGTCAGTGCAAGTCCCCAACACAGATCAAAATGACTGATTGTGTGCAGTCTAATTGTTTTGCCGAACATACATAATGTTTTGTGGTCCACTTACTTATTTTGGATTCCATTGTTATTCTGTTAATTACATTCTATAATTTGAAATGTAGATCTTGTGGGAATTATTCACCCATTCTTGTCTTCCATATTTGTATTCTCTTTGGTGCAGTGTGTGAAAAATAGCGTGATGGGAAATATACTATTCGTGAAAGTTAAGTCTCTGTGTAGCCATTTTCACAGTTACTTTGCATTTGTCACTGGGATGTTGATGACATTAAATCCCCACGGAGCTCTATTGGATTAAGAGTTAATGTGAATGTCTTTGATTTTATGTTGTTTTCACATTTTAAGCAATACTTAGGTCAACCATGAAGTATTTTAATTCATATGATTTTTTTTAGACTCACAGATACATTTCTGGAGAGACTGACTCCTTCCTAGTGTTATTATTCTGTGACATCTGCCATCAAAATAATTTGCCCTGCCAATTAGTGGAGTTTTTTTTTTTTAGAACTTTCTTGTTAGAACATCCATCGATTCATTACCCGACTCGCTTCTCCTCGCAATGGTCGCGGACGTGCTGGAGCCTAACTCAGCTGCCTTCGGGCAGTAGGCGGGGTAAACCCTGAACTGGTTCCCAGCCAATCGCAGGGCACACAAAGGCAAACAACCACTCACGCTCACAATCACACCAAGGGATAATTTCGAGCGTCCAATCAACCTACCTTGCATTTTTTTGAATGTGTCAGGAAACCGGAGTACCCAGAGAAAACCCACACAGGCACGGGGAGAACATGCAAACGCCACACAGGAAGGCCGGAGCCGGGATCAAACCCTGCACATCTGAACTGTGAGGCCATCGTGCGAACCAGTCGTCCAACATTCAACCCGTTGATAGAACGTTTACGTATGGAATATGACTCTTCTTGAACAGTCAGCTATAGCTAAAAAAAAGAGTCTCCTGAGTATTCATGCATTGTGTTTTCAATACCAGGAAAAAAAGTGTTTCACAACATACGCGCATAAATTGCGTGAGATGGTCTTGAAAGAGTCACGAAAGACTCCTGCTCTCTTGTTGGCAAATGTAAAACATTTGTGGTGCTAATTAAAGCATAACTGCTTTGAGATTCACAGCAACTGCACTAATTGTTTCACATATGGTTTTGTGATTGTCACCCACTTTCATTCATTTAGAGAGCTAAGTAACGAACAAGAGGAATACTTCATTGATCCCACAGTGGGCAAATTCCTTGGTTACAGCAGCAAAATAAAGGTGTCGAGGGGACCAAAAAAAGTTAGAAAAAAAAATTTGCGTTTGTTTTTTAGTGACCTGTTTAGGTAGAACAGGATACATTTTTTTTTACACTTTTCCGCCATGCAGGCAGTGAGGGTTCAATTTCCACTCAGTAACGTATGAATCTGAGTTTAAATGTTTTTATGCCACTGATTGATTGGCGATCAACAGCCATTTCTTGCAGCTAGTTTGTTTCATTTTGTCATTTTGTTTCAAGTGGTAAACTACCCCGGGATCCACCCGTAACCATGCCACAAAGCCCGCCGCATCGTCAGTAACATATGCTTCTCTCAAAGACCAAACTGTGCAAGTCAAAGTACAAATGGTCCGTAAGCTAAACTTGTTACCTCCCAACCCTACACTTTGTAAGACTCACCGATGCAGTTCACCCCATCTGCTGTGGCGTTAAGTAAAAAGCACACCTTGCAGTTGATACCCAATACCCAACCTGTCCAGTTTGTACATGCATCTCATTATGTCCTTTTTATCAAAGTGAATCTTCTCCTTGTGTCTTTGTGAGTTTTGTCCAGGTACTCTGGATTTCTCCCACATTCCAAAAACATGCCTGATAGGTTCAGTTTAGACTTGAAATTGTCTGTAGGTGTGAATGTGATTGGTTGTGTGTTTATCTGTGCTCTATGATTGGCTACTGACCACAAGGTGTACCCCGGTGCTCTTCCAAAGCCAGTATTTTTCCATGGAAAAAAAATAGGTGAGTTTTACTGACAGTAATGGAGAAGAGATTTTAAAAATAACATTCACAATAAGGAGGTTTTGTGAATGCCGAACCGCAGATATATGGGGCTTCACTTCAGACTATAATGATATTATTTCAATTTCACCTAGAAGTCAGGTAATCCATTTGTTGGAGTACATTGCAATAAAATAGAGACAGATGATGGCAGGAACAAACGCATATATGACCTTTTCCAAACTGAGTTTGCTGATGTATGACAAAGGTTTTCAGAGAGATGCAAAAGTGGCTTGGTTTTGCTGGACAGGTAATTTATCTTGGTTATTTGGGGTACAAGTTTGTACATAATACGGGTTTGGTTCACCTTGTGAATAATGTTGTTGTTGTTTAAAGGTGAAGTTAGGTCAAAAATGTTCTTTACAATTTGTTCTATACGCCTGAACTAATTGAAACATAAATGAAGCAGCAAAATCGACCTTATTTTTTTTCTTTACGCATCTAAGTGGGTACAATGGTGTTCAATATTACAATATGGAATCTCTTAGACTGCACAAGATGGCGTGGGTCTTGGACTTCCAGCTGTTTCTTGGTGCTGGGGTTCTGTTAATTTCTCTGCATCTGTGTACTTGGCAATTGCCTGACTTTGGTTTATGACTCCCTCACTGACAGATGCTTGTTTTTCTGACGAATGACGGGAAACTTAAAAGAACTTGACAGACTAAGCACCGATAGATGTGAGTTTTTGTCCGTGAATGGAATCGTCAAGAACTGGGAGAGTACCAAAGGACCTTCTCAGGCCATCACTGAAAAACTCACTTTTCGCTGGTGACTGATGGAAACATGCGTCGCGTGTCTCGTGTGTGTTTGTTTCCAGACTATCGCTTGTCAATCTGGTGACCGTTTGTTTTGTTGGCTGCTAAATGCTATTGTTGTTGACAGTTCAACGATCCAAGTAGCTGGCTAGTTTTTTATACCTCTCGGTCCCACAGACTGCAATGACATTGTCCCACGTTGTTTTTATTTCATCACGCTGTGTGCGCGTGCTGCAAGTGTGTGCGTGTGATCTTGTATGTTCTAGACCATGGGTGGACAAACTTTTTGATTGGTGGGCCACAATGAGTTCTAAAATTGGACAGAGGGAGCAGATGGATGGAGGGTTTTGGTAACCTCACCTCATTGGAGAAAAAAAAAATAGATTTAATTTTAAATGAAAATGAACAAAAGCATTACAACAAAATATCGGACTTTGACTCACCAGAGTATTTAGAAAATAAAACATTAACAAGGTTTATTCATTTAATTTCTTTTTCAAGTTTGGCGGGCCGGTTTAAAACGTTTAACGGGTCGCATGTGGCCCCCAGGCCGTAGTTTGCCCACGGCTGTTCTAGAAAATGATTGCCTGTTGCCGCCGTAGAAGAAGAAGACGAAAAGTAATAATGTTTAATAAAGAAGAATCAATGTTTTACCAATGACGAAAGCGGGGTTGAAATAAGGATGACGGAGAGATGGACTGATGATGATAGACTTGGTCGACTTGACGACACACGATGACAGACAATTGGCCCAGTCGCCGGCAAATGATGAATGACAGACCAGCAAAATTTACCGACGGACAACCTCTGAAAATGTTATGTCTCGTGTTTTTAACCAGTATTGGCATAAACAAAATATAAACACACAGGCAAAAATGGGGGAGTAAAACAATGTAGGGAATACGTGGAACAAAAAAAAGATAGGACAAAATTGAAAAACTAAACTCAATTTGAACAGGCGATGCTTTTGTTTGCGCTGAGGCCTTTCTGTATTCCTGTTTCTGTTATCACTGTGCTTGCGTGTGTTCCTCCCCAGCCTCAAAACACGGCTGTTATTATTTTGGATCAACATTGACTGTGTGTTGTATTATTAAAGTGAATATGAATGGATGTCTGCTTGTCTTTGTTAGTCCTGTGATTGATTAATGGTCAGTCCGTGTGGGATATTTTTCAGTTTGCATATCCAAATTTGTTGAGCATTTTTGGAGGACTTTCATTAATTCACCGCCATTTTGCTCTCTATTGGTTTTTCCTGTGCAAAGTCATTTTCACCATCACCTTGCCTTGTTCTCTGTCAGTCCTTCTGTTCCGTTGTCCTTGTTCACTTCAGCATTGTCAGTTTGGAGGGCTCATTTAAAAAGGTTAAGCCTGACAATGGCAGACACAACATTTTAAGGCAGCAGAGAAAAAGGGAAGAGCTCTCTTTATAAAAAAAAAAAATAACTTAGCGAGAGAATGTGCATAACTGTGCAAAAAAAAAAAAAAAAAAAAAAAAGCAAACTGTTGTTTTATAAATCCTGCATGTACTTCCATAAACGAGCCCCGGGGCTCTTACATGCTGTGAACTTGGTGTCTTGCCAGAATGTGCTCGATATCCATGAACAGATAACAGTCTTCATATGTCTGCCACTTGTAACATGCATCTAGTCAGAGTGACTTGGACATGGCAAAAATACTGTTGCTGGTAAATCACAAAGCTCACTTGTTGAGCCAATGGTAACAAAGATTTCAGCGAAGAACATCCCAATTGTTTGCAGCACTGGTGAACATTGACAGAAAATGAGCTGCTCTTCGTACCTTTCTACTTTCAAGGTAGTCAAAGCGTTTCAAACCTCCATCCCATTTTACCATTCATACAGAGGTTGATGAAATATATTGTAGTGGATTGCATATAACAAATCGATGCATAGATAAATAACCCAGAAAAATGTTTTAAGCAAATGAATGAATGAATTTTAGACACACACACCTGATGAGCTCACTGACTAATGTTCTTGGGAATTTTAGTTCAGACATCCATGCGATGTATTTTTTTTCCCTTTTGGAAACCTATTTTCCTCTGACAGGACCCCTCATCTAGCTAACTTTATCTCATTTAGCCCTCAACTTCCCTTTTCATTATCCTCAAATCACAAAGGACATCAGTCAAGCAACCCACATCAACTGCAGTCAATAAGAGACAAAGCCTTTCCTGCTAAAGCCCCTCCTCCTTCCCTCCCATTGCTTTTGTCCAACAATTGTTTGCCTGTTATGCTGTGACAGACAGCAGAGTTCCATCTACTGCAGAGCATGGTCCATTGAAGACAAGAGACCAGCATCTCCTGTCATCCCCAACACATTTACTTGACCAAGGATTATTCTTCAGTTAAATTGTACATCCAGGCTTGAAAAAAAAAACAATGAGAGAGAGAGAGAGAGAGAATGTATAATTTAAAGTGGAGAGGGATGTCTGATGGATGCTGTTGACTTCATATGCTTTTCAACATTCTTTACTGCCATACAGCTGTTAAACCGAGTTGTATGTTTAAAAAAATAATTAAAAATAAATTATGTACTCACCATAAACGGTGATTACTCGTGAAGTATGAAGGCAAATGAAGTAAGAAATGGGGTGGGATGATTCTCTTCACATTAACAGCAAAACCAACTGACTTTATAACATACTTCGCTCTTGTCCTAATTTTACTATTATTGAAACTTACATCAGAAGTTGCAAAATTTTCTAGGATTTGTTATTTTGTATCTTGTTGTCTGAAGTGAATTGAAATGTGATGTTTCAAGAGTAAAATTTGGCTTGGGCGCCAACTTTAATACACAAAAGATGTCCGTGCTGATTGATGCTTATCACTGCGTTTAAAAGGACATCCCAAAAAGCATAATGAGGAAGAATGCAAAATGAGATGAAGATAATGTTATTCTATGCATCTCATTAAATGAAGACACGTGTCATGTCTCTGTATGCGTGTCTCCTCTCGCTGTCTTGTCTTGCTCACCCTTACAGTGCCTTTCCACTCCTGTGTCTTGTCAGTCCCGATTGCGTCACTTATTTAACCTCGTGTTTTATTCTGTCTTCCCGCCAGTTGCTTGTACTTTAGGGTCATGTTTCAACGTTCTTTCTCATGCCACTGACTCATGTAACGTTTTTCACTTGGTGGTAATTAGGCCATTAGGAAAGTACGTCACTGATGGTGTAGTGGTACACTCGCCCGAGTTGTGTGCGGGCAGCGTGGGTTCAGTTCCCACTCAGTGACGGTGTCTATGTCTGCCCTGTGACTGGCTGGCGACCAGTTCAGGGTGTAGTGCGCATTTCGCCCGTAGTCAGCTGGGATACGCTCCGGCATCCTCCCGCGACCCTGTACAGGATAAGCGGTGTGGATAATGACATGACATTAGGAAAGTGAGCTTTACCATCAATGGTAAAATATGACAAGTGCCTACGGTGGAATAAAAAATGGTACCAGTAATGGTAACAGGCAACAATGGTGGGGGAAATAAAGCACAAACAATTACTAATATCAATTCTGATGAAGAGTTTAGCGCTAGCAAAGGAGCATTTCACTTCTGCTTAGATTTATGTTGGAATCTGCTGGGAAATGGTACTGCTTTTATATGCTACCGAAATGAGCAAGAAAAGAGCACACAATAGCATTTGAGAATATTTTTTATAGCATTCATGCTCTCGTGGTTTCTGTTTAAAGCACTGCTCAGGCTCAGTCAAACAGCAGAGCTGTGAAAGTGCTCTGACTGAATGTTTTGTCCTGCTTTAAAAGGACAGTCGATGGAGGTCAGTTTGTGAGTGGATGGTTCTATCATCTATTGGAAGAGCTTGTGTTGCGCCATTGATTGACCACGAGGGAGCAGCTTTATCTTTGTCTCTGACAGACGACAAGCTTGGTAAGAAGATAGTAGGATAGCTCTCAATATAGAATTAATTGATAGGCAGGAGTCAAGGACCAAGAGAACAGGATTCTAATCGTGATTCTTTTTTACCATGACAACAAATACTGTGTTTAATTCCACTAATGATGAGGCGATTTTGCATTTCTGCAGGTCGTAGTTTTGGGGATATGCACTTTGTCCCGAACTGTGTGATATTAAATACTTTTTGTACTTCTTTTTGAATTTCCAAGTATAAATGACAAACCCCAATTCCAATGAAGCTGTTACAAAGTGTAAATCAATGAATAAAAACATTATCCACTCATATTTTTGGGTTTATAAAGCGGCACACATTTCAAGGAGAGGGTAGGCAAGTCCGGACTGCTGGCAGGTCAGTAATACTCGCAGCCTTTTACTATATGTACATTTTAATTATCCAGTAACGTAACATGTTTTTAAATTTGACATTATGTGGTTTGTCATGCAATAGCCTTTGAACGCCAGGAATGTGCAGAAATTCTGTGATTTTAATTTGGTGCTGTTGTCAGACTTAATATTTCAGGATGTGTCCACTTCGCGGTTCCTACACGCCCACTCAGCTCAGGAAAAATGTGACCGATATCGACAACAAGCAGTGTCTAAAATTTTGCATCTGCTGCTAATCTCGGAGGAGTTGAGAAATAAACGGCCTCAATTTATATTTGAAGAAATTACTAAGCTCTACTGACCGAAATTAACACCCAAACAGCAAATGGAAATACATCATTTAGACATACTTTGCAAACAAAATACACATTTGAAATTGTTCTCCTAAATAAACATATTTATAAACAAAAGGGACAGGTTTTCAATTCAATCCCCCCTCATTCAGATTCTCTGCGACACAGCTGCATGTGTCAGTGGGATCGCTCTGTGCCACTTGGTTTGTTCAAACAAAACAGCGATAATTAGATTCTGTCAAGTGATTTGTCTGCAGAATGACACACACACAGACACACATTGTGGTGGACATCTTTCACCTATTTTGCAGTTGTGTAAGAACTGAATAAGGTGAAGAGAGGACTCAAACATTGATTAACTTCTCCGTTCTGCCTGGTTCCACCCCACTGGTTATCACCAACTCCTCAAAAGAAAGTGTCAGAGGTTGCTAAATCTGTCTGAAGCAAAAGCTTGAGTCGCACATGCTGAAATAAACACACGGACTCTAGACTAAAATATCAACACATCAGAGATAAGTATAGAACACTTTTTGTTGCTCACTTCAATTAAATTTGATTAAAAGATCTTATCTAGATGAATCAACGGGGCCCCATTTTCGTTCCGGGTGAAAGTCTAGCACAAAGCCCAGTCCGTAGTTTCCTTTCTTTTGGTATTTCACTTGACTTTGTGCCAGCAAAAATGGGTGTAATGGAATGTTTCCACCTTTGTGCGCCATAATAGGATGGAAAGGAGTGTTTTCCCGGCATATTCTCACTGCATCCCTTATTTGCATGAAAATCTGCATGGGTGGTATGCCCGCGATTCTAGTTAGGGATGGCGATGCGGTGCAGAAAATTAATGGATGGATGGACTTAAAAGTCGGAGCGCCAAAGGTCGAGGGTGCATCCTATTGGGTTATGTTGTGGCGTTAACCCTTCTAGATATATAATATAAAACAACCTATGATGACTTCCTCTTACATACATGAGAGCAACAAGCTCATTTCTTTATTTTCTCTTTTCTCATAAGGGAGCCTCGGAGAGGCTAATCGTTATGATATTGAGTGAGTAGGGGGTTTCTCCAGAGCCCCAATGTACTTTTCATGATGCACCGGTGCACTGTCGGGCAGCAGCCATGAGTTATCCTCCCGCAGTCTTTGTCTTTTCTCATGCACTGAATGAAAAAAGGCAAATGGTTGCTTTGAAGATGTGATGGTAGCTCAACTGGCCCACTTTGAAAGGGAAAACTTATTTTAGTTTTGGTATGTCTTGTGATGCCAGTGCTGGAACTTTTCTGACACACCTTGTAAACCTGATCGCTGAGTGCACTGCGTTGAGTTTCACATAGTTTTACTGGTAGCAGGCAACAAGCTTTGCTTTAGGTGTCATAAGTTATTTAGAGATCCAATCTTGCAGCTGCTCTTTCAATAAAAGGTCTATGCCAGCAACAGCCATAGCCTGCTATAGTTTTAAGTCTCTGAGGTCCAGACGGCAGTAATCCAACTCACGCTCTCAAATTGATGTTTGCATTCTGCATTTTGTATATGTGACGAGACAGTCTCAGCACGTGATCATGCAACAGACCATTGTGATGGTTGTCATATCCACATTTTTATCCTTTCTGTAGGGAGGTTGATAATTTGGTTGAATAAACACAGCCAGCATACAGGCTCAGAATTATTGTTTTAACTGGATGAATATTTTTTTCTGCTAAGCTATGTAAAGTCAGACCCCCCCCAAAAAAAGATCACAACCTCCGCTAATTCATGCCAGCGACATCTTACATAAAAGTCAGCTGGTACTCTAATAAATAAAAACAGTATAGAATACTGACGGATATTGACGGTAGTTGGGGGACGGGTGATCACTGTGAAAATAATTATTTTGTTTCTATTAACTCTTAAAATGGAAAAGATATTAGGTAGCGGTGCGTCAATCCAATATTTGTATCGGCTATTGGTCCAATATCAGCCAAAAAAAGTATTGGATTTTATTGGTCTACATCCCAAATGTCTGATATTAGCAGTCATAGACAAGCAGTCCATTGCATTACTGCTCATATATCCAGCAAAGTCTTGATCAAGCATGTATCGGCCCCGTGACCAAAACAACCAGTCCTGTAAAGAAGCGAAAAAAAACAAACACTAGGAGTACTTAAGATACGCCGGATTTGCGGGGCACTCTTTGCAGGCGCCCAAATTTCACCATGTCACGATTCAAAATAATTTTAGGTTATACATTACAACCAGTCGAAGTTGAGAGTTGAAGTCTCCTTGACTCCAAAATAAATATATTTATGCTTATGTTAAAAAAAATTCATGAGTGCATGCGCTGCTGTCATTCACTTGAATGAAATTTGTAGCGGAGGCTCCCTCGGACACTGTACTTATACCGTTCATTGTACTTCCACCTTCGCTGCTGGATACTATGAATCCATTTTGGATTACTGTACAAATTGACTAGTTGACGAGCACTTTCAACATCTTGAGGAAATAATGCAACCAGCGGGATCTTTGTGGTTTCCTGCTGGGTCTGGCAGACTCTTTAAAAAGCAGAACTCATGTAAACAAAAGCATGACTACGAAGCTAAGAGAAGTACGCAAAGCCTCCATTGTTGAGCCTCTGTGGGTGATTTGGAACAAGGACTATCTAAAATCTTCAACTCAAATCTCTGGGTTGGTGAATGTTTTTGCAGTTCTGCATTTTATTATTCACTTTTAACGTGGCTACCTTCTCAGAATCTCCACACATCAATGGCGTACTTGAGGCTAATCAGTAGGTTTTTTTTTTGTTTGTTTTTTTTATGTGGCTGGACCGCAATGGGAGCCGTAAATAGTTTGTACAAATTAACAGTACTCAATTTCCCCAGGTAATATGATGTCTTTAACAGCAAGAGTTTTTAATGATTGAATTCATTTTTATCTATTTTATACTGGCCTAATGTACCCTTTAAATTATTAATTGGCAGGTATTGCAACTGACAATGTTTTTTCTGCTATTAAGTGTCAAATGGTATTTCCTTTTTCACTTCATGTTATGTTTTCATTCCTAGTTGGATGTTGATAGTTAAAATCATCACCATTTTACTTTAAACTTTGCAAATCACGTATTGTTATGCAGTAATCTAAACTATACGATTATTACCACCATGATGGTCATCCTAAAATACATGAAATTCCTCCTTCTCTTCTTATTTGCCACTCAGTTTTATGCCACTATTTCTTTGTTTTTTTAAATTTGTGACACAATGCTGTTGTTAAGAGATGGATTAGGTCACTTAAATACCCACTGAATATCTAGTTCTGAAACTCCCCGCCCACCACTGTATTTTACCCAATATAATATACACATAGATTAAGGGAGAAATGAGTCCTCGAGTAATTTGGGTACCTTGATTTATAAAAAAAAAAAAAAATGCTCATGCAGCAGGACCATATGCAAAGCAACACTCCCACAGTTTTGTTTGTTTGGGAATGAACTTAAATACTACAGACTGCTAATTAGCACCAGGTGGATCGGACTGATTGGAATTGCTTCACTTTTGTGACTCCGCCCACCACTCCACCAGGATGGACAACAGAAACAACACTGGACCTGACAATTAGGTTCATACCAGCAGCAATAAGACTTGCTCATAACATCACGCCTATGCCCTGCGAAGGCCAACTAAAAGCCCTCCAAATAAGAAATGGACATCAACACAATATCCTTGTTCGCCTTTCATTTTGAAGTTGGCCTTCACAGCACAAGGCGATGAGTGCCTGTAATCATTGTTGCAGTTGACTTGACTTGTCTCTGGAATTGTGTTAGGGGCAAATGGCTAGCAACAAGTGACGTCGGACAACTTTTCAACCTTGATGCTGACAGCATCACAAAGTTGAAGTTTCTGCCAGTCCATTTTTGACACACCAGGTTTACTGAAATATAATGTTTATAGACGAGAAAATACCAATTGCAGTTATGTTTAAATTCATGAAAAACCCGATTATTTAAAAAGAAAACTATTTGGTTATTTTTAAATTAAATGTGTGTTCATAAATGTCCTTATATTTTATCAGAATACTTGATTATTCAGTAGAATTTTAAGTAGGATACTCGAATACTAAAACATTCGATAGCCTCAGCTCTGGACTTAACTATTGTTTGCCAGCAAAGCCAAAAGAGCACCACTGAAAAACACATTTTTTGGTGCATTATTCATGGTGACAGAAACACAATAGGATTTAAAGAGAGCTCATTCCCATCACTGAGTTCAATCTAATGTGAAGTGCAATTCGGCTCAAGCTCTGCAGGTAACCCTGCAGTGACACCCCCATGACGGGGACCTTTTCTATCCTCATAGTCTAAGAAGATTATGAATGCAGCTGCTTTGCATGAGAATCATATTATCTGTCACAAGAAGAAAGACACATCAGCAGTGTGATACCATTACTGATGTTTTGCTTGATATTCATATCACTACTTTTTTTTTGAATGAATCCAGACTCCACTAAGACATGTATCGTTCCTGTAATAATGATGCACTATATTTACTATTTTAACGAACAGCATTTTTTTTTCACATACAACATATTTATATTCGTTATCGTATTTGCGAGACAAACAAATTCAGAGTAATAACTGTTCTCTCTGCTGGGTCACTGACCTCTCTCGCATGATGGCAGAGTTGCTATTACTGAGCCTTTAACCAAGACATTAACACATAAGCATACTGAGAGTGCAACAAGTGAAACTCCTTCATTTATTTTATAGGTTTCTAAAGGTTAACCCAAGGCACTTTCCATATTGAGCATTTCTAGATGCATGTCGTTCAATCTACAAAGAAGAAAGAAAGCTAAATAAACCACGTCAACATAAAGATTTATTTGTTGGCCACATACTGATTTGGTGCAACTCAGTTGAGTTGAATAGCGTAATTATTCCATTCATATTTTCACACATGCCTAACATGATCAAAATGTAATCTAGAAAATTATAAAGTCCTAGAGGTTTACCATTTCTCCCTGATGCAGCACAGCTGATTCAAATGATCAGCTCCTGATCCAGGGAATCCAACAGGGAGCGATGGAAAACATGCAGGAAAGCATCCCGCATGGGCCGGAGGTTGAGAGCCCTGCTTTACAAGTTCTTTTTTCCAATCTTTAAAAAGTAACTGCAATTCAGCAGTTTTCAATTCAGTTCAACGTGTGAACAACATCTAAATCCTGAAAAGATGGAAGCATTATTTCTTCTATCATTGCCCTTATAAAAAATGTGGAAAATTTGTACCTGTTACACAATTACTTGAGAATAAGACTTTTTTTTAAATGCAAATTTTTTCTTTTTTTTTTTACAAAACTGAGGGGCGGCACTGA
Organism: Idiotropiscis lumnitzeri; assembly: GCF_059441095.1. NCBI lineage: Eukaryota > Metazoa > Chordata > Actinopteri > Syngnathiformes > Syngnathidae > Idiotropiscis > Idiotropiscis lumnitzeri. Next base: position 16,130,766 of record NC_142397.1, on the reverse strand, counting down.
ACCAGAACCACCACGACAGGCTGATATGTCCCCCAGCTGTACCAGTGGACAAGGTTGTCTCTGTCCTGTCTTCATTGGCTGACCCCTTAGCTCAAAACCTTTTAAGACTTGAAGATTCGGCTGCAGATCAAAAATCAAACAGGCAAAATTATTTATTCTGAGCAGAATAAGTCTCGAGTGTTCTGTCCAGGCAAAGACTCCGACTTTCAAAAAGAAATGGACATTTTTATTCAGTAATCTTGGAACGTCCGCTCCCTCCAATTGGTCAAAGACTGGTGTACGCTAACGACCATTTCTCTGACTGGTCAGGTGCTGGAATGAGCAGACTTCTAATGGTGTTCCTATTTTACACTTCGACGTTCTAATGATTTCGATTTCCTAGCAGAGAGCTCACAATCACTTTCATATAAATTTCCCTTCGTTTTATGACTGCATCAATTAGGTACTGGCAATGTGCGTATGCAAAATGGGGTATTTGGGCCCTTTCAGTTTCTATGTTTCTCTTTCTCTAAAAGCAAATCTTGCCTATGATGTAAGTATACACTTTGGTTTGCTTTCTATTGATGTTTCATCTGCAGACTGTTGATAACAACCGGTCGCAACTGTGCTACAGCGGCCTCTGATTTGAGACATTGTAACATTCCACAAACAGCCTGCTCCTCTGCTCGTGAGAGGGACTCAACTATATGGGAGACTGTTCCATTCCGAGGTTCCTCAGGTGTTTTTATGATCACACGAGAAGGCTTCTCGTGTGACATCAGGAAGCAGTGACAGCTTCAATGAAGGCTCGAGTGTCGCACAAAAAACAATCGGAATCTCTCAAATTACCCTAAGGAAAATCTAAACATTTTTTCGCGTAAAATATGGTCAAGGTACGTATAATTCTTGAGAAATTATGGTCACTTTGCCTTTGTGGGAAAATGTGTCCACGATTGGCCGGCTGACATTTCTAATTTGACTTCAGTTACAATTTTAACCTTTTTCCTATAATTGCCCCCCAAGAATGAAGTTTTCCAATGAAGAACATTTACACATTGTGTTCGACTGAAAAAGATGGGTGTCACAGTTCACCTTTTAGTACTCATGTTTAATTCATATACAGGGTGAATTATTTGGGACAATTTTAACAGAGAGTGTGACAGATATGTCCTATTTTTTTTTTGTGTGTGACGCTTATGCGTAACTGATCACACCACACCACACACAGCTCAAATTGAATTCATACACATTCGTCTAATATCCCAGGACATTCAACAACCAAGAGGATATGTTCACTAACTCCAATGTGCATTTGTGCCTGAAGACACATTTTTCATTTCTCAGCCAATGAGTTGTGACAGAAACTGACATTTTCCAAATAAGATGGAAAGATGGATTTTCCCTTTGATGGATTTCCAATACAGTTCATTTAAAATGTGGTCTGAAATGCAAAGAAGATGATTCAAATCCTTGTGGTCAATATATAAGTTTTCAGGGGAGGGGGGGAAGTGCAACCTGGAAAACCTTTTTTTTTAATTTTTTTTTACGTGCTATAAGACTGAAATACAATTAAAAAAATACTCGGTACAAAACAATACAATATATCTGTATTTATATAGGCTTTTCACAACCCGTAACTTTCTAAAGCAGTTTACATATATTATAATATAGTAGTATGGAAATTAGAACACAAATTAAAACACATAAACAATAGATACCAGAAGAACAGCAGAACAGTGACAGTCTCACGTTGAGTCGAAAGCTAAAGAAGAAAACAGAAATGCCATGCCAGGATGGAACCTAGGGGCAGCAAGTACAACAAAAAGGGCCCCAAAGCAGAACCTTGGGGAACACCATACAACAGCGGGGCAGCACGGCACTCAGCGCAACCTGGGCAAACACAAACGGTCCTGCCAGCCAAATAGCATCCAAACCACTCTTGAGCGCTACTACTAATGCCCACCTGGTGCTGTAAACGAGCCAGAAGAATACCGTGGGCCACTGGATCATACACTGTGATTAGAGCCAACAAGAAAAGACACACATAGTCTCATACATTTCACTCATCAATGTGTTTTAAAAAAATACTATTATAAAAATCAATCTTACAATTTAATGAAATTAACCTCAGATGAACCTCAAGAAGTGTTTAACAAAAGCTTGGTGCACACTGCAGGATCATTATCTCAATTTTAATAAATAATCTTCACAGAACCACACACAGGTGCACACGTCTGAGGAGTCCGGTAAGGTGTATGTAGCTAAGTAGGTTCACACCTCATCTGACGCCAGGAACAGGAGTCTGTGGCTTTTATCCAAGTGTCTGACTTTGGCCAGTAGGTGCTCCAGCCCCCAAAATATTTCATAATTGCCTGAATTGAGTTTACAATTAAGATACAATATGTAGTAATTAAGTAATTACTGCACGTTTCAATAAAATAAATATCTGCTTGATTCAACTCACTGGGTGATTTGGGATGACACTCAAGCGGTCGTTTCCTCGTTGTATTGTTGGATCGGGTTCAATCAAAAACACCCCAGCATTCAGACATTACCCTTTGAAGGGAAAAGCAATAAAATCCTGTTTCAAGACATCAAAAGCTCCTGTGCGTATGATAGCGGATTTCACAGATGGATACTTAGCAGCAATCTTCTCGACTTTCTCAGCGATATCAGACACCATGTCATTGGTAAAACACAACCTTCGTGTTCTTTCTGCGGCAAAAGGTTTTTTATTTTTTTTTACGCCACTTCTAGCTATTTCCCCAATTATCATCGTTTGAGGCAAAGTATCTGGCGTCTTTTGATGGAATGTTTCACCTCTAGACCTTTCAACGGCCATCTTCTGAAGAAGAAGTCTTCGGTGAAAAAGAGGCACCTTACTTCTGGCTTTGTTGCTAATAGCTGCCTTGTGCTAATTAGCAGGCCGTACTCACGTTATTGCAAGGAGTTGACAAAACGTGTTGAAAAATGGCCATGGCCTATCCCAAAAAAAAAAAACATGACTTCCAAAAATGCTGATTGCAAAAGCGAATGACTTGACCACAAAGAGTGTAAAGCTTGCCACGTACAAATACCCTGTATTTGAAAAATATGAACATTCCAATTATTTGTGAGCATTCTATAATGGAATGACATGCAATGCATTTCATACTTTATGAGTGAGGATAAGCAGTACAGATAATGGATGTCTGTGTTAATGTAAAGATTCATTGAAAATGGATTTATCAACTGCTTAAAATAGGCACTGATGAAAAAAAATATATAAGAAATGATGTTAACCAGAGCCGCTCTCTCATATCTCTGCTGTAAACAAACTGCATATGCACAATTAATTAATATGATATAAACCTCCCTTTCATAGCAGCACGGCGCTGAAAAACGAGCGCCCTAAAATTGAAGCACATTGCGGCTTTAATTTACGACAGGGACGGTTGCGTCTGGAAGCTAGCTGTAGTTAGGACGCAAAGGCTAGCGTGTGCGTCTGAGGTATGTCACATGTTTAAATTCTGTCTTGGACCACACAAATATGCAAGGATGCAATCAGTGCATGTCGATCCGATATATTGTTTTCAAATGGAAATAAACATCAGAGGCAACAACAGCTTACAAAAAGTTGACATTGACTCAATTAAGAATGTAAAGATAACTGCCCATTTTTCTCCTTTATGTTTTCATTATTTGACTTAAGGGAGGTCAAATTGTGGCGTCTGAAAGCACGTTAACTCGCCTTGTGATTTAATGCACATAATTCCTGGTGGAGAGCTGCAGTTATGATGCTAGATTCATTTCCTTCTTTCCATGATGAATATAGAAAAAGGTTAAAACATGCATTTTCTTTCCAAAGAAAGTAACTTCATGCCATTGTAAAACATCTCAAATCTCCATTATGTTGTGAGTTACGTCGTGTTCTTGGAGATAATGAAAGGCTCAAGGGCTGGAACAAATGTACTAAGAGAATTGCTTCATTGTGATATTCTAATCTCATTGCTCGTCGTAATGTGTCCCCCAGATGTTCATGACAGAAGTGAAAGAAGTGATACAAACAAAGAGACGACAGACAATGCAGCTGTTTCTTTCAACTTGATCTGATAGTTACACGAGCAGGTTTGATGTAATAACCTTGTGTCGTGACAATTTTGCTTTTTAACATACGATTGTTTTTGTTCTCATCCATATACTTTTCATATCGTTCAGCCAAACAACCACTGAAAACCAGTTTATTTAAGTTTACACTGACTACCAGAACTGTCATAACACAATTTCTTCTGTGATAGATAAGATAAAAGAAAATAGCATTGGCAGGGGTTTTCCATGCTCAAATTGAGGCAGTCATTTATTATTTACTTTTTTTCACATATTTTGACATTCTTCAATGTTTGTTCTTAAAAGTGTGATATGCCAAAATAGAACATAAAATACAGGAACCCTGTCCAATATTATATTGAACATAGTAAAAGTGTGTTTGGTTAAACAAATAAAATGTTCTATAGCTTATATTGGTAGCCAAATTTGAATATTTTATTCTAAAAATATAAATTGACAAATTAGATGCATAAAGATAGAATATTTGCTTAACAGATCTTGCAAAGTCTAGCCATTGTATTAAGTTACCTATTCCTACCTTGCGTCGATATCTCAGTGCCACATCTTATTCACAGTTTATACTTAAGGAATTGGTTTTGAAGAATGAGTCAATTATCTGAGCAAGACTCCTGCCACATTTAAATATTAAGTTTTGCCAAAAGAATAAATAGCTTTATGATTAAAAGTAGGCTTGTTCATATCTCTATAATGTGATTGTTTGTCCTCACGTTTTAGAATATTCAGATTTTAATAAATACTGGGTCTTTTTAGTAGCATTAGTAATGCCCCTCTCAACATCAAACCTCTGCTATTCCTCACACACCTTCAATGTACGCATGTTCTCCCTTATTGACTCATTGAAGTCATCGGCTGGTTGTCAATCATGGAGCACTGCATTTCCCTGAAACTTGTAAATGCCATTGAAATCCATTTGGATAACATCGCACACTAAATCTGAAATTAACTTGGATATGTCTTCCCTAGTGAGAGGTTGCTCCATCCACAGTCCGTAGTAGTTTGTGTCAGTGCTCTACTGTAGAATCTCTTTTCAGGATAGAGTGAAGCAGGTGATGTAAATGAATACATAGTATTGAAATGCCTGTCCCAGTGGTCAAGGATGCACACAGTCGGTATTGCATTTGGTTCATTTTAATAATCAAAACGACAGCGAATAAAACAAATTTACGCGGGAGTTGCTGATGGCCAACACTCACGCCCATATGCTCCAAATTTAGACTGACTGTCCGAGGCAATCTTCTCTAACCTGGCTCGTCCCCTCACAATGACGTCACTCTCTACTCAACTGACGCCACCCACACATACACTGAACATTGAACAGATATTACAGTATGTTTTTTGCAGGGGTGCACATAAGTGGTGCGCCGGTGCACATGAGCACTGCAATTTGAATAATGTGTGTTTTTGCGGACTAGAAGAATGCAGCTCTGTCACTTTCAATATGAACTTAAATATATTATTAAAATACAGTAAATATTTTTTTTTTTTTTTTTTTTTTTTACAAGGTGCCATTGTGTAGCCCTGGCGCGTTGTCACAGAAACAAAAAGTCAAAACTGAAAGAAAAAAAAAGTTTATTCAGTTTTATTAAAATGACATATCTACTCATATTAATGATAAACATTTCCCAGATGTGCCCAGAAGTTTTTATGTTCATCCTTGAGGTCGGTGGCTTGGGAAAAAAAATGACGGTGTGAGAACCACGCCGAAAATATTACGTGCGCCCCTGGTCGTATACATGGGTCATATTCGCCAGAGTACAAGTGTAGAATGGCTGTGGGGATTTAAACTGCATGTCAACAAGAAATTGGTGTGTCTTATTTCACTCCAACACTGTAAATAAGAGGCAACAAAGCATCCAATTAGTGCCGTGTATTAAGGAATATGTCACACACAAGCTGACCTAATTAATTTCTGTGAACCCATTTTGTTCACAAATAACTCATTAAAAATACAACGTATGATTTATCCCGATTTGTTTAATGCTCCTGAAGCATCAATAATACGGAGAATGAAGCTAACAATTGCCTTACCAGCACCACCCCGGGTCATGTTAATGCTGCTAATGCAGTATAAACTGCAGAGGTTGGAACATTTATACTGAGCATTTTCTCAAGTCAAGAAATGTTCTCTTCCTCTTTGCTGACCTAAGACACACTGTGCTCCTTATGTAGTTTGTGTTCAGCATTATCCTAAGTTCCTTTCTCAGGGAAAAAAAACAAAGATATTCTAAGGTCAGCAGTTATGAAAAAAGTATTCAAAGCAAATACTAAGTGCTAAACAATGATTAGATACTTAAAATATGTCAAAGGAGGCGACCATTTGGGCATGAAAGTCATACATTCTTATGACGAAATCTATGCACTCAAAACATTTCTAAGCTTCCTGTCAAGAATGTGCATTTTTTTTTTGCAAGTTTAGAGGTGTGATAGTTTCAGCTATAGATAGCGTTTCTGTCCTCGCCAGTAGTCTGAGCAGCTAATCGATCGCAAAGCAGCATGTGCCGCCACTCCATTAACACACTTTCACAAGTGCTATTTAGAACTGATGCACTTACAGTCTGGAGCACATCATTACTTACTGCTGACATTTAATTAGAAAGGAAGGCTTGAAAAAAAATGTATGGAGAGTAACACTATTACTGAGTAAGACGCGTTCATTTTTCAGCCTCAAAATCCCCTCACCCGCCCCGGTTTTGATTATTATTGGCTTTTTTATTCTGGTCTGTCACAAATTGTTGATATTGGCTGCTCGCTCTTGGATTGTTGCCCAAGTGACTACTATTCTAACTCAATTTGTGAGATAATCTTGTTTCAGGACGTCATAAAAGACATTGCAATAAATGCAGATTGTCAAGGAGCAACGTTTGTATGGACTCATGGCATACAGTGTATCATTCTTGATAATACTTCCATAAATACAATGAATTATTTTTAAATCTTGGGTTTATAAAAATGTATATAATTACATCTGGACGTGACCAGGTTTATGGAGCCATGATGTAACATTATAACATGTAACTAAAGTGTAAAACAATCCGATCCAACAATTATTTTAAATAAAACAAGATTAGGAACACCTTGCATTATTCTTCATGTCTCTGCTCTCTGTGTTTTTACCCCTTTAAAAGACTTCAAGATCTCAACTCAACTGCGGTTGATTTTACATTCTTTTTACAGTACCTCTTTCATTATGGTGTCAAACTCGACGAAAATTGAGAAAAGGAACGACTCCATTTTGACAAAGTAACGACTAGAAAGTCCAGGTATCTCCTTTCAGATGTAAGAAACAAAAGTAAATAAATTCCAGAAAAATAGCTACTCAAATCTTGTCCTCATGGTATATCTGTTGAGTTTGGTTATTTGTGGTTGGCAAATACAAAACAAAAAAGAGCAAAAAAAAAAAAAAAAAGCAACAACAAAAAGATTAACACTTTCCCAGAGTTAAGCCTTGGATGAGGTCTAGTGAGGTATGCTGAGGTCGCGCGAGACATCTCACATAATGGCCGTTCGTGAGGCATACATTTCCGCCCAAATTAATATACTTCCGTATTGTCGGACAGGAGAGTTGGATGTTTGATGTTTCATTGTTAAAACCTGATCTGAGTTGGATGTTTGATGTTTCATTGTTAAAACCTGATCTGCACATAGATTTGTTAATGTTGCTATGAGTTCCATCCTTTTCCATCTCTGTTTCCTGCTGTGTGATATTATGGTACAAAAAGTCCTCAGTGTAGGGAAGTTGATTATATTTTACACGTATTTTACACTGGCAGACAAACTGGTGCAATGACATCTTTCGACATAATGTCCAAGGGATAATATTCTCTCAGCCAAATAAATGCCTTGATAATTTATTTTTCCTGGCTATAATTTTTTCATGTCAGCCATCACGGTTCATATTATGTTTAACACCTTCTCCTTGATGCATAGCCGAAATGCTTAGTCAAATTTTATTTTAGGAACTATAAATACCAAATGTACTGATTAAAACGTAATTAGTGAAAAATGTACACGTGACATAATTTATCCAACTGCCTGCACATCTTGTAAACTACTCTATTATGATAGGCTCTATCTTTCAAAATATAATATCATAAAATGAGGGGACATACATTGATCACCTGCAAGCTCGTATGGTAAACTGTCAAAAGTATTTAATCTCTAATTTTAAAACTCCGAATGCTAACTGATCCTGTCGCTGGCCATATACACAATGTGCTGTGGTTGCAGTTTACCGGGTTCGCTTTTTTTTCTCCACTCTTGGTATCTTAAATAATAATTTAATTCTAATTCTCTATATAAACCTTGGAATTAATGTGTAACTGAAATAACTCACAGAGTGTTCAGGTTAATGCATACTTGCTTGTAGTCAAACATATTTAAATTCCTTCAGAACAGCTTGGAGACATCCGTGATGAGAGGTTGGAGGATTTTTGTTTATGAGGGAAAGCAAACCTTATTTCAGTCATACAGGGACATGTAGTTTTTCCTTCTTTCTTCTTTTTTTTTTAAATCTTGTCACATTTCACTTAATCCCCTTATCCCTTTAGATTTCATACACTGTCACACGAATCACTGGTTCATTCATTCTTCTCTTTGTCCAGTCATCTTTCTGTCCATGAGCTCTGAGCTGATTAGTCTCGGGATTCTCTGTCTGAATAAGTACGATATAATGCCTGTAGAACAATTTTACAAACCTAAATTTCTCCTTCTGATGTGTGTTTGTGCGCCGTGCCTCCACTTATATCGACAAACCCTAATCAAAATATTTGTGGCTTCAGCTCAGCATAGAGATGTCAAAACAAAACAAAACTTGCTTTTATACAGTTGCTGCCTCTCTCTTGGTCTCTATTCATGAATCGTCTTGTTTAATCTTTATTTACACCTTTATGGTTTACTTAATCTGGATTTAACATTTATTTGGTTTCACCCCCCACCCCCACACCCCATTCAAGCATATCTTTAAGAACATTCATATTGTTTTTTTTTTCATTTAAAAACACATTGGGCTTGGTTAAAAATAAAATCATGAAAAGAACGAACCTGAGATGAACTAGACGTATCTGACCCTAATCCTATGAGTGTGCACGTGCGCGTGCGTGTGCGTGTGTATTGGGGTTGTTCTACTGCAACAAGGTTCACAGTCGATATTGTCAACATGCGAAAACTGTTAATACATTATTATATTTACACATCCATTCATTATCTGAGACGCTTTTCCTCACAAGGGTCGCGGAGTGCGGGAGCCAATCCCAGCTATCTTTGGGTACCACGCGGGGTTCACCCTGAACTGGTTGCCAGCCAATCGCAGGGCACACAGAGACGAACAACCATTCACGCTCACACTCATACCTAGGGTCTATTTAGAGTGTTCCATTGACTTGCCACGCATGTTTTTGGAATGTGGGAGGAAACCGGAGTAACCGGAGGAAACCCACGCAGGCACAGGGAGAACATGCAAACTCCACACAGGAAGGCCGGAGCCGGAATTGTGAGGCGGTCATGCTAACCACTAACCACAACATTAAATTTATATCATATTAATCTGAAGTCTATAAATCTAGCTATAACCAAATGGCCTTATACTTCATACACCGATCACCACTCAGAAAGATGCACTGTACCTCCGCGGACAGATATATGCTCAAAGTGACAAAGCCGTCTTATCAGTCCACAACTCTGCAGCCTTAAATGATCTAAAACAAAGACGATTTTTGTTCATACTTAATTTCGCTGTAAATTCTCTTCAATAGTATTAACTCTCCCAGAATGAAATGTACGGAGCCCCAGACATGAAAGAGCAAAAAAAAAAAAATTTAAAATTTCTTTTTTAAAAAAACTTAATTTGTGCAAAGGGCTCCCTAGATTTTTTTTTGTCAGATTCACTGCTGCCAAGATTCCCTCAGGTCTGATTACAACTGTCGAAATACAGCCCAACATGCCCAAATCAATTAGAGTCAACTAGACCAGTCCATGACTTTTAAAAAGGGTTGCTGTTGATGTAGGTGTGGCAACATTTTCTGAATCAAGTCACATTCCCAACAATGATTCATATGCATAAGGATATAAACATAAACATAAACACATGCACCTGGGTGGCATACATATTTTAGTCAAGGGCGGAAGCATTTGAAATGTTTTAGGCAGAAGAAAATCTACAGGATATTTTAACCCAAAATAAGCGGACAACAAAGTAAATTGAGAGTCACAAATAAATGCATACCTAACTTTTGTTCAAGGCAGATTAGCGTCATTAAATCCTTGTGTAATTCTAAGTGTACATTCAGAACATTGACGCAAGCGTTGAAGTTTACAATCCTTAAAATGATCAAAAAGTTTATGGTCCAGAAGGAGAACATAAAACTGTACTTTGAGGCTCTCATTTAAGTTCAGACGTTCTTTTATTTTTTTCCCCAACTGTGTCCTTACACGGCCACAACACAATAACTTCATTTGTGTACTTTACACTCCTGAATTACCTGAATATATTCACCCTATTTTTTGACTACAGTAAGTATTTACCGTACCTTTGAAGTTGATTCGGGTCGTACTTTTTATTGCTATTCGATTTAGTAAAGAGATGTGTCACTGCATGAAAATGTTTGTTTCTCTCAAGAAGACAAACAACAAGAAATGCACAAAATCATGGAAAACCATAGCATATTCATTATGACATAAATGTGTTATATTTAAAAAGTATTTTCAGTGCAAAGTGCAGTCTAACTGCGTATGGGTAGAGTTTATTTTCTTTTTGTTGTTTTTTGCGCCGGCAAAACTGGATATTATAAAACTAGAAATTTCAAAACAATGTGAAGTTGAATCTAAACTCTTCTCCCACCCAAACTACATGAAAAATTACAACCAAAATTCTACACATTCCCAATTAAATGTTCTTATTTTCATTTTGCGTCCATTCTTTCTCCCTCTTCTCCTATCACTGGTTATCAGTTCTTAAGCCATATTTACACATCTCTGTTTACTCACAAGAACCATTTGGTCGCCAAATGTCACACCTTTGTCAAATAAATGTGGCTGCTGAAAAATGTATTTCCATGCATTGCCCTCCTCATCTTTTATGCATGTCTTTCTCCATTCATTCACTTCACCCTACTTATTTTCAAACTGATAAGGAAAATAGATTCAGCTTCTTTGAAAAAAGTTATGGAAGAGCAGAATGTGTGTGACAAATGCAAGTGAGTTTGAAAACTATCTCAAAAAAGAAAGAAAGATGTTGGATTTGACTCTTGAATGGACGCTAATGAATTGGGAAAAACACCATTAGGATAAAAATTTATCACACGATATAATGTGTGTGTGTGTGCGCAATATTTACATTGACAACAACTTAATAAAAAACAAAAGATAATGTAGAGAAGAGGAAATAAAAAAATAAACCACCGAGATAATGCATTTGTGTCCTCACCTCTTATAAGTGGGAATTTGGATCAACCACTCGCATTCAAACTCGTGTTAAATGGCATTCAGCACCACTTAACATCCTTCTGATTAAACCCAAATCAAGTCAAGATTTACGAGAAGAATTTTCCTTACATTTTTGTCTAAGGTTCTGCCGCCAAACTGTCGCACATTTTATTCATTGTAAAAATCCCTTTATTTTTTTGTTCCAATATTTTATTGAATTGTAATACCTTTAATATATAAGAATTTTTTTTTATTTTTTATGCAAATTCTTTTTTTTTAATTGAAAAAAAAGCAAAGCATTGGATTTTACTCACATGCACAAAGTCACACAAAACAGCATCTCAACAGCCTTTCCAAGGGATCAAATTGGAGTAATATAAGAAATATAAAATGCCAACAAAGTGCAAATGAAATGGGTCAAAATAATGGACTGTCTCACCAAGGTATTTGTGGTTACTGAGAGAAGTCCAGTAATCACCGGTGAGCACCACTGCTTCCGCCTTCATCGCTCCCTGCAAGTCTTGGATGCGGGTTGCAATTGTGTATCTCAAAGACAATTTGTAAGTGCAGTCGTTGGACGCAATGCGAAGTGTTTCAGCCACGATGCTAACACGCAGTGGCCACCGACTTAGCTATGGCTTCGGTGAGTCTCTTTTTCGTTGATCCATCCACCGGTTTCTGTCGCAAATTATCCATGGATGCCTGGGTTTGATCAGGGGCTGTAGAATTGGCATCAGCGGTGTGCTTGGCCATCAGATGGTATTTTAAACTAGACGTGTTGCGATGGTAGTTCAGTTCACAATGGCAATTCACACAGATGACTTTGCTCTTATCAAAGACACCATTAGGTAACTTTAAAAAAAAAAAATTGCCGTTCAGAATTGAATTTACATCATTATTACCACTCGCCATGTTGCTTTTAGTTCTATAAACTGGTGAAAACTCCGCACAGCAAGCCCATGCAGGCGCGTCCTAAATTCCGCATGCTTTAAGTTTTTTTTCCGGTCTCGCAAGATCTGGTAAGATGTTGGAGTTTTTCCAGCGTCAGCGCTACGTCATCGGACAACATTCTTTTGAAGGCCAAGATGAGTTTTGCTCGTTGCTCGTTAAAAAAATTGATGGCGTTAAAAGGGGGATGGATTAATCCAATAAATAACACGTTTTTCTGACACCTCTAATATATATATATATATATATATATATATACATATATATATATGCACACACACAGTGAACATGAAGTGATTAACTCAGCTGACTTATATGCAAGGAGTGTAGGTTTAGTTCCCACTCTCGTGATTATAGGTGTGACCTGTCTGTGTCTGTATGTGCCCTGTGATTAATTATCTGGTCTGTCTTTCGACAAAGTCAGCTAAGAGGGCTCCAGCTCCCCGGTGATATTGCACAAGATGTAAATGGTATCGAAAATGGATGGATGGACTTCTACACATACATTGTGCACGTACTCATCCAAAGATACATAAATAAACATGCTTTCACTCTCACACAGACAGTGAATGTTATTTACATCCTAAGTAGGCTGTGTGATGTGTTTCATTGGTGAATTACCATATAAATAAGTGCCACTGCTTATCAAGATTTATTTAAGAAGGCAGAACAGCGTGATAGTGAGAGAGACAAAAAACATGAATAAAAGGGACTGAGAATGTTTTTTTTTTATCCCCTCTGCTGTTGCACTCTGTTTATAAATCTCCATATAAAAAATACATTTAATTTAGTAATCTGATTCTTAATGATTCTAAAGTATCTCAACGAGGAATTCATTGTGGGTAATTGCTGTGTTTGCTTCCAATTTTGTGGGTTGGAAAAAAATTGCTTCAAGGAAAGTTGGAAAATTCAATTTTTTCGGTTGCTGGTCAACAAATAGTGCGATCTCCAGAGTGCTTGCCTAACCGTCATGTGTGAATTTACACAACCAAGTAGCCTAAAACCTTTGTGAGCTGCCCAACATGTGTATGTGACAGATCCATTTTTAGTTTTACATGATGGGATGCAAGAGTGAGACATATTGTGATCACAGTATATCCTGCCAGACCGAGTTTATGTGCCTAAGACTTGCCAGGATAAAGATTTGTTCACGTGATGGGTGGACAGCACTGGCTGAAACCCGACAGAGAAGCAAAGCTAGATTGAATTGTCGCTTGAACAGATAAGTGTTTGCTAACAGTGTTACCAAATGGCACATTAAGGCAAAGTTGCTACGTCATGAGGAATATTTGTCTGCCATTGTACAACACAGCAAATGCACCATAACCTCTGTAGTTGAAAAAAATATGGACAAATATATATATTTTTGGTGGTTCAGGGTCTATTAAACCCCAAAATATTAAATGATAATTAATTAGGACAGTGATAAAAATGAGGCTGCAAATGCAACTGTCTGTTGAAGAACATGCTAAAAAAATGATTTAAATCCAAATTCAGGTGCCAAATTGAAATCGGATCTTCGTGTTACATGTAGAAATTTTTAAAGCAATGTGGGAACCCTTTGGAACTACCAGAATTTATACACTAATTAAAGTGATGACACGATCATCATATAAGCTACAACAAGAAAGAAACAGTGTGCTTAGACCAAACACATTGAAAACAATGTTTCCACCATGTAAACATTCACAAAGGAGCGAGAAAAGGTTTGTGAAGCCTAAGGCTAATCAGAGTCAGGCGTGAGCCAAACTGGAATCCACTCAATGTGACGAAAAAAAAAAAAAAAACACCAGGTGTGAATTTTTTTTCCTCCAGAAGCATTGCCCAATGTGAACTATGCCTCACACACTGGGGGGTTTGAGCTGATCCCCGAAGCAATCCCACCACCACTTTAAACTCCTCTGTCACACTTACAGCACACCTCGCCACAGTTCTGCTAAACTCATACTTTTACGGCACTATTCTAGCGTACTTCTCTGCCACCCCACACTCAAAAACTCCACAGTCAGCTTTCCTAGATGCTTCCAAACCACTACATATGTCATTCCGACCAACTGCCTTTCCAGTTCTCATTTTCTTTACTATATGGGCTATTCTAGCATCTGAAGTTAAGGGGTGCTGACAGTTTCAGCGCCAGATAGTGGTGCCTTGTTTAAGAGCACAAAAAAAAGTCGACTCACGAAAAACTGAAGAGGCAGCCGTTTTCCTACACCTGACGGTCATGGTTTTTGAGCCACATAGGTGTTAACTGGCTGTTTGAAGGGGAAATATAATGAAGACAATTTATTAATTCATGTCTAGCACTGCTGGTACAGCTTTGTTCTCGTTAGATCACATGTTGCTAATTGCAGCACTGTACTCAGACAAACAAATATGGCGCCCTATATTTTTTTATTTCAACTAATCTGAACAGCTCACCCTTGGAGGGTGTCTGCACTTAATTGAATGCCGTTGTGAGGGTTAGGTTATGGATTTGGTGAATTTAATAAGGCGCACATACTAAAGGTGATAAAATCAGCCAATAAAATACCTATTAATTTTTTTTACGATGATGTACCACATCCTAAAAATTCTTGTGTAGAATGCTAAAAAAATAATTATCTTCAATGTAATAATGGAAATAATTAAAGTGGTCTCACAAGGATATTAATTTAACAAGTATAAAAAACACATCACTTCAGTATTTGGTTTTCTTCCTCATAATTGTTTTCTTCCATCCTCTGTCCCCGGGTCAAACCATTAACGAACTCAGTTAATTTTGCAGATATTTTCCTCATCCAGCTTTTTTAGGTTTTTCTGTGTCTATATGAGCTTTGAGATCTCTGACCGGATACAAGCGGCTGAAATGAGTTTCCTCCGCAGGGTGTCCTTAGAAATAGGGTGAGAAGCTCGCTCATCCGGGATCGTCTCAGAGGAGAGCGGCTGCTCCACCATATTGAGAGTCAGATGAGGTGACTTGAGCATCGGATTAGGATGCCTCCTGAATGCCACTCAGGTGAAGTGCTCTGGCCACGTCCCATAAGGAGGAGGCCAAAGTCGATGTCTAAAAGCTGGATGAATTGGCACGGGGAAAAAAGTCTGGGCTTCCCTGCTAAAGTTACTGCAACTGCAACAAGAGGAAGAAAATGGATAGGTAGATGGATGCATGAATTTGAATGTTTCTAAGCCCTCTCTCTTTCTCTCTGTCTTGTGTGTGCTTTCCCTCACTCTCTTTCTCTCACACACACGTTCACAAAGATGAAAGTCATTTAAAGTTGCAAGGGGAGAATGGAAACTCATCTACTTCCCATCAACTGTCTAATTAACGAGTTATCAATGCCCCCTAATCTAATTCGAAAGTGCCTTTCTAGATTCCACTGGAGTGAGAAAAGTAAGTTGTGATGTAGGCAATCAGAAATGTGAGGCCCAAAGTGAGAGGGAACTACATGCTGGCTCATCCAAATGTAAACAATAATGATAACCACTGAAGAAATTAGGATGAACCACAATAACACAATAAGCAGCCGCAGAGGGGGAAGATAAATCTGCATGCATAGCCAACAACTTTGACCTTCCTGAAAAATGTTTGAGTGGTTGAAAAAGTGATTGGATCGAACAGAGCACTCGAGTGTTCAGTCAAATGTCTACGCTAAATCGCAATTTGTACCCTTTTAAAGTGACAATCAGTGTTGGTTCTCTCAAATGCTGTAAAACATAAAGTGAGGGGATATATTGTTATAAATTATGTTAGTAAATGTTATTATTATTATTTGTGTTATCACAGTCTGAAGTCTTCAACAGTTTAGTGTATGGCAAATTATTTGGTTGTCAATAATCAAAGACTCTTACAAACGATATCTGAACAAAAGGAGAGACGAACTGATGAAATGTAAGGACGGAAGTGCTTTATAAGGACGAGGACGGACTGGGACGGTGGATGATTTTTTTTCAAAATCCTCTTTTAAATACACCTGGCTCCAACACTTGTACATCCATTGCCAAAAGTGTGTGCAGTCTAGACTGAGTGACTACACACTTTAGCCTCTGCTATTTGGGGATCTTAGTGAAAGATCACAATCATTGTAGATCACACATCACACACCCACCTAGAGCAGGCGCAATCTGAATGCGTAATTTAGCACCTTCCATTTGTGCCAATTATGTCTCGTGGAGGTAAATGGGTCCTTAGTTCAGAAGATCTGATGCCATAAAAGCGACACATAATGAAGTTGAATAATAAGACCCTTGAGTGCTCCCGGTCAATCCAAACATTGATCTCTGTCCATCAATGACTTCATTTTCCATCATGCTCAGAAACAGAAATAGTCTGCTGATAAAGGAAAAGAAGCGGCGTGAGCTATTTGCCTCTACTTTGTCAACGTATGCACTCCCTTCCTCATCTACAGTCATGAAGAGCTAGGTAACGATCCAAGAAATGAGTCTGCAAATCCAAGCAGACAGCTTCCTCTGCAGGAAGGCTCAACAGGGAGGTCAGATTTATGTTCATCCATTTGTAAACATGTCTGTGTGTACATACTGAGTGGTGAACTGTCACTCTGGAAGGATGCCCCTAGGACAGCAAGCTGATGTTGACTCTTTGTCACTGAGACACGACAAGACCAACATGCCAGCCCCAACATCTCATTCATCACTCTCCTTGAAGGACTGACTTTGCACGCTTTTTCTATGTCAAAGCACTCATGTGTTTATTCGGCATATACAGTATCTGCCTTTCTCTCCAACAATGAATGAAATCAGTAAGGTTTGTGGGCTGTTGGAAAAAAGGGGTAAGATAACTTCAGAATCAGAATCAGAAATCCCTTTATTGTTTTTAAACGTACATGTCACTCTCACAAACACAGGTAGTCTGTAATTATTACATAAAATGATTGGAATGTGACTACAAAAGTTAAATAAACTAGAAATTTATGGTTGGACGTTGTGCACTTTGTGCCCTCCTGCTTTTAACATCATCCAATACAATTCACCTTGTGATGGTTGTGTGATGATGATGTCATACTAGCTGACCAAATGGGTGTCAGGTGGCTAAGAACTCAACTTTGGTGTGACTGAGATACATTCATATAGTCCCAGACAGCATAGCATGTGATGGACCTGAAATTGTGTCATTCATACAGTAGGGGAATGATGTCAGTGATACTATAAATATTGTCAATTTGAGTTTTGGAACAATGAGTGGGAAGGATTGCCTCGGTCTGTTGATTGGAATATATTGTGGTTGTGGTTGACCTCGGAGGTCGGGTTGGGGCGGGGCTGAATGTCAAAGAAAGGAAGCTGAGAGGTCCATGTGACCAATGTAACCAGCGTTATAGGTGGGTTGGGTTCTATGGTTGCTGTCTGATGAGTTCTTGCGGAGAAGTTCCAACTGCAAAAAAGGATGATTGAGGACAGAAAGATCAGAGGTGCATGAGAAAGTAAAGTACAGATTCAGGGAGGGTTGACACTTGATCTAATAAGATATGTAGAGCTAGATTAACTCCAGACAAAACATTTAATTAAAAGGGGCAGGTGATGCCGCTGTTTTTGTTTGACTATGACTGCAATTTCACTTCCTCTGCACTCATGATGACAGATGAATTCCAATTGACTGTCGAGAATGGAATAACTCAGAATGTGGTTTTTTTTCTTCTTCTTTTAGGGACTGGGACTGGTCAGACTGGGAACTTGGATGTGAACGTGTGCATTGTTGTTAAAATGTAATCCAAGTGGAGCAGTGCGATCACTCGTCCAGAGTGTCGGAAGGCACCATCCCACGCTTTCTTACAGGTCACACTTGTGACACATCTGTTGACAAAGACTTTGTTGCTTCATGACGCGATAAGTGATTATTGAGTTGGAAAATTTGAATACTGGAATACTTCGGGATTTTTGAGCAAGGATGCTTGAATCATGCCGTTTGTGGGATAATAGTTAGGCAGAAAACATGCTGACAAACGAGGCTTAAGGGAGTTAGCTAGCTTTCCAGGTCATCCACCAGAGATCACTCCAAGCCAGGAACGTTTTACAATAAAACGTGTGTAAAACTCATGGCCTGGGGGGGCATTTGTGGCCCTCAGGATAACATTTGGTGGCCTCTTATTTGACATCAAAGCTTAATATTAGTGCGGCCCCCACCTTTTTTGTCATTTTTATAAGTTACCTTAGCTCAGGCTCATGACATATTTCAGTGAAATGCAATTCTGAAGTGACACCAAGTTGAAACAAACAATATCCTGTCAACCAGTCGCACGCATGTCTTTTTCAAAACCTGCCATGAAGAGAAAGGTTGGCGATGACAAGACCAGGCGTCTGCCGTCCATGCCCACCCTGAGATTCTGCCGGGCCTCCACTCGATTGGAAGCTGTTTGGACAGGCAAACCCTTTATTCTTATTCCTGTCTCGATCTGTCGTTATTCAATTCAACCATCAAATGAAGGCAACTGCTAGCCGATAGATTTTTTTGATAACAGATGGAACACGACATGTCTTGAATGCACAGAGAAAGTTGAGGTGCTTAAGAAATCAGACGCCAACTCAATGAGGAGTAGTATGTAACCTGGTATTTTAATAATCATAACATCCGATAGTCTATACTAGAAGGAGGGTCATCAATACAATATAGTTTATGGCTTCATATAAAATCACGACATGCATTTTATTTTGATCACATTGGGCCCAATTTTAGTAGAATGGTGCCGGTGCGCAATGAGCATAAAAACAGGTAAAACTTCATTGTCGTCTTAGCACAAGTCTACTCTCATGTGTTTGAGGTGCCCATCTGGGTGCATGAAGCAGCCTTGCCCATGACACACCTTATAAGTTGGTGACGGAAAATAGTCTGCGCATTTGTGGAAAACCTGCCGCATCATTATTTTTCAAGTTTTACCTGACGGAGAAGCGGCGGACAAAATCTAGCACCTTCTACAGCTACAATACAGTTTAATTTAGCAGTATTTTTTTTGTGGGTGTGGTTATCTGTGGTGTAGAACTGCTAATGTGTCTTTAATGTATCACGTTGGAAAATTAGGCCAGCATAGTTCAGCATTGCAAATCAATATTACTTTACAGAGTTGTTTTGAACTTTAACAGGTGTCTACTTAATGCATTGTCAACCTTCAACACGCAACAACATTTTTTCTGAACATGAATTTTAAAATTTCCCTCGATTTTATAGACATCTTTTCTAAAAGCACGAATCAAGCGATGTTGCTGTGAAACGTAACTAAAAGAGGATTGGTTAGTACTACTCAGGATTGTGAGTGTTCTCATGTAATGACTGAAAGAAAAAGAAAATGAACGTCAACTACACTTGAATGAAAGAATGATGGAATCAATATTGTCATGAATTGCATGGCTAAGAGCAACTCCCTCATAATATTCAGCACGTATGCATACAAACTAATAAATGCATTCATTATAAATACAAGGACAACGAGCATGTCATCCACCGAGGCAAGGAATTAATCCCTAATTCGGATTTAAAATGGGATTCCCATTAATTAAAATGATTAATAATTGCATCTGTAACTTATTTTGACACATTTGTCATCATCAGCCAAATGCAGCTGTTGTTTGTGAAGCTCAAACACATTCGGTAGAACACATGGCATTGGTTTCCATGTGCTATGCAGAGCATTAATTACAGGCATCACTGAATTACTGAATTATGACACAGAAGCTTCTAAAAATACTGAATATATGGATATTATAATATTATATTACAGACAAAAAAAATCCATTATCATAGTCCCACCCTACATCTCACTCTTGAATGCTTCCATAAATCAAGGACACAAATGCTGTGAGAAGTGAAAGATCCAGTAGTGGTATCAAAGTTGGTTAGAGACAGGATACATGTCAATTGGTTAACTATTCATATTCAAGGTGAATGTACATTTGATGTACAATCGATAATGCATAATTGACAATAAAGGCACATACCTAAACACAGAAGAATTTATCTTAAAATTAATGAAAATGAGTAATGATCATTTTGTTGGGAGAAGATTTGTGCTACACTTCACACAAGGATTAGAATCTGTGAATGAGAATGATCTCGCATGTTGGGCTCATTATTAATCATCAATCACACAACTTGTGCACAACATATTTCAGGAGAAGAAAGTTGCCTTCCACCACTGCTCTGGGATATAGCTAGACTCATTTTTCTCTCCTTACCAAGTTTACAATCACCGAACCAAACTAACTATTTAATTAATTTAGTGCCTGCAATAAAACCTAATTCCCAAGGTCTTGGAAAAAGAAAGAGAAAATTAATGCAATAGATGAATTCAATCAAACAAAGAAAAACTTTAATTACAAACACGTCAACATCCACACCGCCTGCATTACATAACAGAGTTTGTGAGCACTTACCACTTCCCGGATCTCCCCATTCGATAAATTCTGCCTTTCTATGTGATGTATTATGTATTAATAAAATTAGATACAGTAAGAGTACAGAAGGAACAGGCACTATATTCTTGGGGAGAAAGCGCTAACCTCATGTTTATTTCATGTGATACTCGAGGTGACTCAAAGAAGGAAATATAAAAAGTGACGCACAAACACTAAAAGGTTGGGTTGAAGAAAAGGCAAAACAAATTTATTGGGGCATCTTTTTTATATGTATATATACTACTGTACTCTCACCAATAGCCTAATGAGGGGAGTACCTGTACTCCCCCCTCTCCTTAAAGCACTGACCTAGTCTAAACTTTAACCAAAAAAAAACAAAACCAAAAAAAACAAGATTTTTGATGTGATGAAAATAAAAGAATGAAAGTTGAACTGGTGAACAATATACATGAACAAAATAACGCAATATTAATCTCCGCTGTGACCACAGTGAGAATGAGATATCTTTTGCAAATCCGAAGCTTGTACTTCCAAGTACATAAATCACATTAGCGCCTACTTTAAAGTATAATCACTGACAATGAACATTATTTTGGCTTAATTTGATTTTTATAAGAGATTATTGAACACGCATGAGCCAATCTGTCATTTCATAGACTGTTAAATCTATGCTCAAATCTTGCTCCAATTAATTGAAATATTTATCTTTTGTGATGTTAAATAGTGATTCAATTGTCACAATGCTTCAAAGGAGCATGGCCTTTGCAATTAAACATAGTAGTCAAATGAAACATGACTTGAAATCACACATTTTGTGATTTTACTACACTCATCATGATAAGAGTTAACATTTGTACACAGGCACACTGTTCATCCGCAGTGAGAGAAAAATGAGGTGTTCTAAATCGTGATTCTGCTGTCGCTGTGCATTGTTGGAACTAAATGAACGTCTCACATCCTATAAATTATGACCTGTTGGAAATCAGTACTACTATAAATCCCCATAGAATCCTGGGTGACCAATCATGCCTGTTGGGACTTAACATTGGCTGTAAGTCAGGGATGAGTTAAGTTGAAATAGGGCTCAATGTATGCATTGTTATTCAATAATTGTGCACTGGTTCACATTGTCTTAAATAGTTCATGTACCATTCACGATGACCCTGACACTGGTGATCATTCAGGGTATCAGTTAGGATGCGCTTCGGGATCTATGTGACCCTGAACCGTATGAATAACTGATAATGAATATAACAAAAAACTGATAATCAATGAATCGATGGTTTCGGTTAATCTGGCCAGCGTTTTCAAATAAATCCCAATCGCGTCAACTGTCGCCAATTTACCTGACTCATTCCACTCATTTGATTCATGGCTTACGTCCTCCTGTGTGGAGTTTTCTGATTATCCCTGTGCCCGTGTGGGTTGTCTCAGACATTCCAAAACACGTTAACTCTTTGAATGACAATCATTCATTTTTCGAGAGAGAGAGAGAGAGAGAGAGAGAACCGTACCCCTTGACCCTACTCCTGCAACTCAATTATATTCACAAAAATTGTGTCACAGCACCTGCGCCACAACTTAGACCTGGTTCCAGCAGGAGTGACTTTTAGTCTCGTTTCAGATAGCAAATTTCCGATTGGGGCAAGTAGAAGAAAGCCCTCAGTCCACCCAGCATGGCGGAGAGCCAACTGTGAAATTCCCAAACAATCCAGTGTGCGCCGCCTCTCACCCTATGTTCTGTTATGCCTAATATGGCATTTACCAAAACAATGTGGCAAACTAACTTAACAATTGAATTGCAACTGTCCGAGTTGTAAATGAAGTGAAATTAGATATGCTTTTCAGGTTGGCAATCAGATATTGGTTATAATGGAACCATTTAATGGTCTGCTTGGCCTGTTGAACACTTGTATTTCCTGGCAGCTTTACACCCAGTACCCACCTTTTAACGGCCTACGATTGCCAATGTTTTTTTTAAGTCAACAAAAAGCAGAGAAAGTCAATAGCAGCATGCATTCTCATTAAGCTGCTAAGCAGTGTGCGAAATAGGCTATTAGTGACAATCCAGAAAATAGTTCTTTCAAAAGTGAATAAGAATACTTTATGTCAATACTCAGAGTCCCACCTGCATTTTTGGGGGGGGTCTGAATCAGTTATCTTCCTTTCATGGCATGATATGCATTGTGTGAATAAGTGAGAAAACATTAGAATTGCTGAATATATAAAAGGTCAGGTATGTTTAACTGATATGGTTACTCCGTTTTTCCTTTTGAAATTAAAATCATTTCTTGAGATTGCCCTGAACTTCACTGCTGCCTTGCCCACGTTCCATAGGTTTTGGTCCAACTGCATTTTTCCTTCACTCCACCACAACAAATCCCCCGATGAAAGTATCTGGAGATCAGGTACGCTCTACTCCCAAACCCACCCACTAAGTCTCTGTTACACCGTCAAATCATAACCTCTTGTTTAAGTGTTTTTCACCTGGCTGAGGTAATTACAGTACGCAGTTGTACAAATCCACACGGGAAGTAGTTTCATTGAGACTGTTTCATGACCATATAAAATAGATTGAGCGATTAGAAATCACTGAATATCAGGTCATTTATGAAAGGATATCACCAATATTTCTTGTTACAAGACTACAACAAATTTGGAAGAATGTTTGGGTGTAAAAGTGCTGAAAATGGCAGAGTAGTACAGTACAAAATTGCAAAGCAGTTTTCAGAAAGAACCAATACACTGATAAAAGGCCAGATATCATCAGCATCATCTTCAAACATAATAAGGTATTGAAATCACATCAAAGGCACTTAATTTTATTTTAGTGTTTGGAATTACACAATAAATTATTCATGGTTGTGTTAATGTACAGCACATAGTCCGGCACGTTTTCCACAAATGCAAACACCTAATTTTCTCCTTTCACTTTTAGTTATTGTGCAATACTGCACACAAGCTTGGGAGAATGTGGAAAAACTGGCTCAATAATCTTCAATGGCTATGTCAGAAAGGATTTTTCAAGCAGAGGACTGCGGTTGTTGAGAGTCACAGGTGTCACAGTACCAAACCAACTGTGAATTGGATAGGGCTGCAAGAGCAAACATAACATCCAGACAATGTCAGTTTCTCTCTCTCTCATCAGGTCGTTCAATTTCTTTGGCTGTACACTGCGGATGTACAGCAAAAGTCAGGTTCTTGCAAATGCTCCCTGCTATCAAAGAAAGACATCTGCTTGAGAAAAAAAGAGCGGCAACTCACACTGTTTGGGGCAGGATGTATGTGTGTGTGTGTAAATAGATTGAGGGTCAGGTCTAAAGGTCTTCCTAAAGAATTGCTAGTTTGAAATATATGACATAAATAATACATGCAACCTACAAGCACCTCCATGTCCTTGAGTTCAGTCTGATATTTACTAGACAATACATTTTAGACTGAACATGAAAAGAGAGAATCCACTATTTACTGTTTCATCAAGCACCTCGGGCATCAGGACCAAAGCGAGCTGCAACCAATTATGTTTTGTCCATTAATTATAAGACTGCACTAAATGATACTTTGCTTACAGGTTACATGTAATATTCATCTACTGATTTTCATCCTAACAGGAGTGTTTAAGAAGACCTCTTATCACCCACTTATTATCATTTATGTTTCAGGACTCAAAATGTGCATGCTACAAAAATGTATTGCAGAGACTTTGTTGACAACCAAGTGTTGAGCTTTCAAAGGAGTGTGCTGTAAATGGGCTCAAGAGTTAACCCTTTAATGTCCGTCAATGTATAATTGACACAATGGTCCATGTTTGCGTTTACATTCAGATATTTAATATTTAACCCATAATATTTATCATTTTTAAACATTAGTAGTCGTAGTCTTTTTGCACAACATGCAATGAGAAGGAATGAAACTACACCATTAAGCCTTTTTGACAAAGAGGCTATTCTAATTTTATTATTTAATTAGACAATATTATTTTAGATGGTTAATTATGATTACATTATTTTAATCAAGATAGTTTATCATGCATGTACAACACTTTCATACAACACTAATTGTTGTGCAGTTCTGTATGAGCAAAATTGATTTTAGTTTTAACTTGATATTTGAATAAAGAAAGGCATTTATTATTTTTTTTTAAATCAAATGTAAATGACAATAAAGGGATTTCTAATTCTAATTCTAAACAGTAAGTAAACACTAAAAGGTTAGCCCAGCTGGGGATCAACCTCACCCCAGAAAACATGACATTGCTCACTGATAAAGCTATTTGCAAGAACAAGTCTGTCATTCTATCACGGGACATTAATCGGCAAATGCTTTTTCTAAGCTTGCCTAAGAGCGTGGTTATGGCCAGAGCAACGAGTGTAGTTACCCTTTATGCAGAGATGGGCACTTTACCCTAATTTTACCTGTCCTTCCTCAGGGCCATGCCATGTCGAGGTTCCTGCCTCCAGCGCCGCACCAAGCTAAGCAAAGATAAGAACTAAAAGACTGATTGTGGCGCAGTTGGCTAAACATGACCAGATTGGGTGGCCCAACCATCGCACCAGTTATTTGCCCATGTTGCATCTGGCTGGCCCTGACCACCGTGCCTGCCCATATCATGACTGGTTGGCCTGGACCACTGCACCGTGCATCGGTCTCTCGGGTGGTGCACGTCGTGGACCAACAGCTGACCCTGCTTCAGTGGCGCACAAGCGTGGCGTCAGCATTCAAACCTCACGTCTGGCTTTGGATTCTGCAACATCGTAGAGTCTGGCATTGCGGCCATTTTTTTGAATAGCTTCAGAAAGTGCGTCTTGGCTTGACCCATTATTTTGTTTTGCCTTCCAGGATGTCTGGAAAATGTCCTTGCATGGTTTGAAGGTGATGTGATATATATATATGACGCGGAAATCTTAATCCATGCGTTTGTTACATCTCGCCTCGACTATTGTAACGCTTTGCTCTCGGGTCTCCCCATGTCGAGTATTAAAAGTCTGCAGTTAGTTCAAAATGCAGCAGCTAGACTCTTAACTAAGACGAGAAAGTTTGATCATATTACCCCGATATTAGCCAATTTGCATTGGCTTCCGGTCCACTTGAGATGTGATTTTAAAGTTCTGCTACTTACTTTTAAAATATTGCACGGCTTAGCACCTTCTTATCTCGTTGACCTCGTGGTACCATATGTTCCGTCCCGAAACCTTCGCTCACAAAATGCTGGTCTTTTAGTGATCCCGCGAGCCAAAAAGAAGTCCGCAGGTTCTAGAGCGTTCTCTATTCGGGCACCAATGCTTTGGAATGCACTTCCCTCAGATATTAGAGGCGCCACCTCAGTAGAAATGTTCAAAACACTATTAAAGACGCATTTATACTCTTGTGCATTTAGCTGAAATATTTGTTGGCCTGTTTACTGCCGCTTTTTTTTTTTTTTTTTTTTTTTTTTTTTTTTTTTTTTTTTTTTTTCTTTTGTTTTCTTTTCTGCCCCCTTTTCCCCCGGCTGGGGGATTAGGTGACGGTGACCCACTAGGAAGTTTAAGGCATTGACCAACTGGGCATGCACCTGTTCCAGTGATGTCGTCTTCCTGCAGCGCGACATTTGATCAATTTATTTATATACTTTAGCATCTAATTTAATTATTTGTTGGCCTGTTTACTGCCGCTTCTTCTCTTTTCTGCCCCCTCCTTCCCCTGCTTGGGAATTAGGTGATGGGGACATGCTTTGAAGATTACGGCACTGACGAACCGGGAAGGGACCTGCTCTGCCGAAGTCGTCTTCATGCAGCGCCTTTTCTGATTTCCTTATAGTTCAGCACTTCATTGAACTACTTGTTGGCCTGTTTGCTATTTCTGTTCTTTCTTTTCTGTTCCCAATTCCCCGAATTAGGTGATGGCGATTCACTTGGAAGTGGCTGTACTGAATTTACACCAACTGACCGGTACAAGATCGAAGGCTCATCTTCGGATATGCTGCCATGGATATTACGGCCCTGGATGAGGACCCACTCCACTGAAGTCATCTTCCTGCAGCACTTCATTCAATTGACTCTTATATTATCTCATCTATCATTGCATAGCATCATTGTATGTGTCAAATGTTGCCCAGTTGGCATCCATTGCAGCCTGGTCATCCTGGAAGGGGGATTCCCCCATCTGTGGTCCCTTCTCAAGGTTTCTCACTTTTCCCCTAATGAGGTTTTGTGAGTTTTTCCTTGCCCTCCTGGGGGTTAAGATCGGGGATGTCGATTGTGGCTATGTAAAGCCCTTTGAGACTGTCTGTGATTAAGGGCTATACAAATAAAATTGACTTGACTTGACTTGACTTGACTATATATATATATATATATAGAGAGAGAGAGAGAGAGAGATAGATATATATTTTTTTAATAGGTCATATTATGTCTTGTCTTTTGTTGGCCTTCTATACATGTACTATTAGTTAGGTTTCCGTCTCCACTTTTCAACCAATCAGTTCCTTTCAACTACTGTAATTGTGTCATGTCAAGGTGTGCCTCCTTATCTTGTCAATTTGTTTGGATTTAGTACTCTGGTTTCTTTCAATCTGTGTTGGCAAATTGTTTTTATAAGCATTTGTTGTGCCATTTTTGCATTTATGTTTTTCCTGTTGTGGTGAGTCTATTTCATTGTTACTCAGAGGCTTGAGTGTTGGACTGTCAATTTAGCATTGATGATTGTGCTCCAGTACTTTTCATTTGGCAATAAAAAAAAAGAAAAAAAAATCTCTTTTTTGAGTATACCCCGCACTCCTACCTTGCCACTCTGCCTCCCTGCACTTGGTTTCTTTTTGCCTGCACCACAAAATCCCTCATCTGTGAAAACAATAACATCTACTGTATAAACGGAGGTAATTACCACAACAAATGATACGCTTCATATTATGTACTCACAAATTTCAGGCAATTTTGATAGGTCAAATCTGAAAGACGTCATGAGACACTTGTAATTCGAAAGTCATCCCCAAGTTGACGTGCCCTGATTACATCTACATAATTTCTGTATATTGCTTCTGTGTATGTGCATCATGCTCCCAATGGATACTCTTGGAGACAATGAAAGCACATTTTCCCATCAATTGACAAAAGAATAATGACAGACAGATTATTGTTCAAGTCCATCTCCGATCACTAGATTAGCCACTGGATGGGTGACAAAGCTAAATGTGAAAATGCATGTCTCCAGCTTTTGCAAAAGATTAGGTTTTGAATCTAAGGTCTCACTGATCTTCTTCCACTCTACCTGCGATATTCCAGATTTTAATTGGAATGTGAGAAGTTGAGTGTTTGGTGAGCAGAGATGGAGCAGAGGGTAAAAGCTGTTGAAAATGCCCTTGAAATGCTGGAAGCAGAGCTAAATGGAAAGTCTTGTTGCTTCAGCTCACACACCTCACAATGGCACAATACCTGAATGCAGTACACACTAAACGGTTAATGTTTCTATCCATGTGTAGGATTCTAATAGGCTCAGAATAAAGCCACATTGCTCGGTTGAAAGTCCGAACCTCAACCTTTTTTTTTGTCTTCCAGCTGCAAGGTTGTCTCTAATAATACAGCCTATTGCTACTGTAATTGATGTAGGGGTCATGTCATGATGTCAATTACAGGTTGATAAGGTAGCGCCTCAGGTGCTACCTATGGGGAATGTTTATGGTGAATAATGATGCACACTGTATCTGCTGGGCTCAAGAGCAAATACAATTACCAAACAGTCCATGGTCCATGTCAATATAAACGTCTTCCTTGAACCACTCAATACACCAATTGCTTTACAGTGACTTTAGCCCAATCGGTGGCTGTGGGCAGGGGACGACTACTCGAATAATCTATGGAATAATCAATAGAATAATCAATTTTAAAAAGATTCGCTTGTGATAGCCCTCAAGAATTTGAAGCTGCCCACTAAGCTTCTCCTCTTAGTGCATCCCCACCTTGTTTTCTGGACACACAATACTCCTTTTCTTCTAATCAACATGTCAACCAACAATCTAGCTTTTCCTATAATAGTCCCAACATTCAAAGTCCTTAACTTCAGTTCTCGGCTCTATAATTTTCACTTCTCTCTCTACCATTGAACTCACCTTCCAACACTTGTTTGATTTGAACCCACAGTGGCTGAATTTCCAGCTGCGCCCCGACAGTTAATGGCGCAAGACGGCGCCCGTTGTTAACCTGGGCTGCGAAGGATCCGGTATGAAATTCTTTGGATGCATGCTCATAATTGTTTAGCCAGATGTCCTTCCTGACGCACCCCTCTGCATTTATCCGAGCTTGGGACCAACAGTGGTTTGTGCCCCCTGTACGGCTATATACATCAGTGGCTTCAAGGCCTTCTCTGCTGGCCCAACATAATCAAGAATTCATAATTAAATTTACGATAAAACACGAAGTAGGACTTCACTGAAGTCTAGGTGTGAAATGCACAGCCCGCCACTTTCTGCTGGGTTTTCCGGGAACTCAGGTTTTCTCCTACATTCCAAAAACAAACATGGTAGATTGATTGAACCCTCTAAATCGTCCATAGGTGTGATTGTGAGTGTGGATGGTTGTTCGGCTATGTGTGCCCTGCGATTGGCTGGCAACCAGTTCAGGTTGTACCCCGCCTATACTGTCCAAAGACAGCTGGGTTAGGCTCCAGCACCCCCCGCGGCCCTTTTGAGGAGAAGCGGATCGGATAATTAATGGACGGCTGGATAGTTCGGATCCTCTGCCAGTCCAAAAAATCAAATGCCATCGAGCAACTTATTATTATTCTATATTATGTCACAAACCGGAAAAGGCATGGAGCTTTATTTGAATAGCGCATTTCATACGCAAGACAGCAATTGGTTTAATTGAAATAAAGAACTACATGGATGGAATTTACAGATGTATAGGATTGTAGACTCTGGAAAATGAAAAATTAGCATGCGGAGCAGAGTAAGCTGAATGCAAATTAGACAACACCCGAATAAGAAGTACATTTGTTCACTTTGAAAAAACTTATTTGAAAAATCAATACATAAATCAATGCGAATAATCACAAACTCGTTTCTGTATGAAGCTGGATATCACTTCTCGCCACCCCTATGAGGAATCTAATATCAATTACCTCTTAAAATACGGCTCAGAACAGTGTAAAAAGATGTCATTTATATTTATAGAAGAGAGCAGGTGTTTCATCACTGTAATATTGAAATAACAAAAAAGACAGAGTGGATATAAACAGCTTTTCGTATTACAATTCCTTTTTTGTCTCCAAATGCAAGTCGCCTGAATGTGGAATTGTATTGATTGTGTCATTGTTTGTAATTTAACCTCCCGGTAACATTAGCAGGCTTTTAGACCACCTGTTAAAATTTACTGTTGGACCTCTAGTCCATTCCATACTGTACACACTCATATCGTCATATTTCTGAATAAAATCGGATGACATCCACTGCACACATCAGCGGAGCTTCGAATCGGTCTGTCTGTGCCCGGATCAGATTCACCAAAATCATGCATCGTGCGCTAGTAGTTAGACGTGCTTTCAGAAGGTGCAAAGTGTGGGTGAATTTGTGCCACAATGTCAGATGTGCCAGGTGAACATCAAGGGTCTGGAAGGGTACCGTTCCGTCCCTGGGATGGAATACCCATCTCTGGCGTTCATACATCCTGCTCTGAAAGTGTCCAAAAAAAAAAAAAGCTTATCCTCACAGTGTCCAATTTGTCTTGACACGTGGGCCTTGAAAATATATTTTTAATCATATCCAACATTATCCTCGCTAGTAAATCATTCTTTGGTGCGAATGTTTGTTGCTGTGTTAAAAGGCACTGTTTTAACTGTCTGTATATGTACCTTTATGTGCATTCACTGTACAAAATTGTTCCGTACATGCAGTAAACAACATATTTTTTCAACATACAAAACTGCGGTTTATAGTCTGCCGCGGCTTGTGTATCTTTTTATGTTTTTTATTATTATTATTATTATTTATTTTCAAAAAGAGCTGCTGCGGTTTATATACAGGTGCGCATTATAGTCCGAAAATTACGGTACATGGAAACACACATAAGGAGAAATATGATTGGAACAAAAAACACAAACACATGGAAGTTATGACACATTGAAATGAAAACAACAGACTGTTGGATATAAATGATTACAATTTCAAAGTTGCAAAAGTCAGTCCGTGCTTCTGATAGCGTTGAGTCTAGCACAGGCGGCCCTGATGGCCCTGATCGTACTCCATTGATTTTTAGTCAAACTATGTGCCAGAGTGTTGCAGTACTTGTTTTTCTAATATTTAACAGATTCAAATCAGGGCACAGTTTCGACTCATCTCCCAACGGACACATTATTATCATTAGTTCAAACCTGAATCATAATTACGATAACAACCATAAGGGCAAAGTTAATCTGCACCAACAAACACATTTACTGACAGCAAAAAATGTTCCCTTGCTAGAAAACTTTCTCTTGGGAGATTAAAAGTACTGAATAATAATTCTACAGTTCAGTGCATAATCTGCTTGAAGATGCTTCTGCTTTTTTGTTTGTTTTTGTTTTTTTTGCACGGAATAATGCATTCAAATGTACAACTCATGGTAATTTGGTGTGTACAGTCTATATGTTAGCTTGCAGTAATATGCTGCAGACTGTAAATTGTAGGAAAGCTCAGTTGCAGGTTAAGCGTAATCACAAGTAAAACTTTGCAGAGGCTGTGCTAAAGCATCCTCCTGTCAATCCATCCAGCTTTCCATTTTCTTCCACTTCATCCATATCACGGGCACAGCACTCTCACAAAAAAAGCCCAAGCTCCTCTATCCTTAGCCTGGAGGCATCTATAGGGGCGTCCAAAACGGATGGCGGATAACTGACTCCTCTCTGAATCCCTACCAGATGGCTGAGCTCCTCACCCAATCACACCTACTTTTAATCAACATATTCTGTTTCTGTCTTCTGCTATCTTGGCTTCTTTCAATTCAGACATCCCCGCCCCCCATTTCTTCATCACTCTCATTGTGCACCTGAGAAGAGAGGGGGAGGATAGGTCATTACCTTTCTCTATCTGTTGTATTTGCATAGCTGGTGAGTTTTCACTTTCCAGACTTTTCCACAAATTATAAGTTATGGTGAACCAGTAATGTCCTCCTATACATTTTCAGAAGAACTCAGCAGAAGTGGTTGTCAGTGATTCAAAATGTGTTTTTTAGCACACCATTGGAGCTTGACCCCAATACAAAAAGTTAGATAATGGAATAGGTATAATTCCAATTAATAATTATAGTTCTGTTGCACAAAGTACCTGTAACTCATCAAGTGTAGCAGATCAAACATGGAAATCATCAAGTATTTCTAAAAGTTGAATATTTCATGCATCAATTATCTAAAGCCACTTCTCAGCAGGAGGGTCGCGGGCGTGCTGTAGCCTATCCCAGCAATCATCGAGCAGTAGGCAGAGTACACCCTGGACTGGTTGCCAGCCAATTGTTCAGCTCACAATGACCGACATCTAGTGATGGGTCTCCAGCGACACTGAGGCGTCGATGCGCGCGCCGAGCTTCCAGGGCAAACCCCGTGTCGGTGCGCGTACCGCTTTATGAAAGTCACGTGACCACTACCAGAATCGTGTCGACACAGCGGTCGCGCGCCAAACTGTGTTCATAAGGAAGCGCATCTGTTAACAGGATGGACGCTCAAAACAAGCATCGAGTTATTGGCGCGTTACTTTGCGTTAAATATCCGCAAGATGGAAGACGTCACTGTTGATGCGCACTCAGAGGTGCAGCGCTATATGTCAGCAGGACACGTTGCACGTACGGAAGACCCGCTCTTATACTGGAAGTCCATGGAGGCAACGTTCCCTCACCTATTTATATTAGCCACACAGGCGTTGTGCACACCGGCCTCTTCAGCGCCTTGTGAGAGGATCTTCTCAAAGGCGGGGGAAATTGCCTCAAAAAAAGAAATAGACTGAATAACAAAACGCTGAAGAAACTATTTTTTTTTCATAAAAGTCTTTTATTACAATGAATCCATTGTCATTCACAACACTTTTACTTGGGCATTCAGACAGATGTTCACTTAATTTATCAACTGGGTCTCGAATATCAAAGATTTTTTTTATGAAATTGCGTGTATGTAAAAATAATGTGAAAGCAAATGCCTAATCAGAATAAGAATCGGAAATCCCTTTGTCATTGTACTCAAGTGTGCAAAGAGATTAGAGAGCTCCCCTCTCCAGTGCAATACAACTATAATTCAGTTAGATATATAAATAAGAGAATAATTAGTGCGATGGAAAGTAATACGAAATAGGATATATAAAAACACATCACGTCGCTAATCAATGGAATTGGATAAAATTAGTTTGACAGATCAGTGTCAAATGACCCTGTCAAATGTTTCCTGCAAGTCCACCAGGTGTCAGTATTCAGCAACTCAGTGTCAATACAGTGTCAATACATTGTGTCACTGTGTCGAAACGATACAGGATGCCTCATCTACCCATCACTACCGACATCCATCCGTGTTCACAAACACACCCAGGCACGAGGAGAACATGCAAACTCCACACAGGATGGCCAGAGCCGGAACCGATCCCAGTACCTTTGAACTACAACAGTCATCCACCGAGTAGAATGATGATGATGAGAAGAAGAAAATCACAGTGCTGCCTACTCGTGACATTCTTCAGGTTTTACATGAAACTAATGCAAAGTCGTATTCAAAAACCTTCATTGAAATCTTTGCATTATCAGGCTTTAACACACTCTTCCGGTTTGAGCGTCCAAACAAAATGACAAGTTTATATCTTTTCAATTGAAAATAGTCCCTTTGAAAAAATCTAAGTCAATTTGGACTGTGTGAGGAAAGCTTCACACACTACCCCACAAGAGTTACTTACAGCAGTCTCTCTCAGGCTTTTTATGTTATGCATTAAAATCTGGCACGCACCCTCAAACAAGGGAAAACAAATCTTCTTGTTTATAGCCAATAAATAATCCGTGTTTAATGCCACCCTGTCAAGAATGGCCTTACCGCCAGAGATTGGACCACCTCACAGATGTAAAGGTTTGAGAACTGTGGTAGAGGCTTCATTCAACAAGGCGTCACCATTGGACAGTAAAGAGCAATTCAATGACGAAATGTCGTCACAAGAACAAACAAACATTCGGTACTGGCAAAAAATGGTGGACAGAGGCTTAATTGGAGGGTAACAACAAAGCAAGTAATATACGCAAATCAAAATATCTAATTATAGAATTATTTAAAGATAAAAAAAAACTTGATGGAGAATTCAACCCAAAACAGTCCTTCAAAACATGACAAGCTGATTCATATTGGAATATGAGTTAAGCAGCAAACTCCACCCATTTTAGCCATCTCAGGGGGCGGCCATTTTGTCACTTCTGTCCACTAAAAATGACATCACAGTTGTTCAGGGCTCAGATATCGACCAATCATGGCTCACCTGTTTTCTGAAACTGATCCATGATTGGTCTTGGACAACTTTGATGTCATTTTCAGTCGACAGCAAGTGGCAAAATGGCCGCCCCCAGAGATGTACGAAAACGGGTGCAATTTAAGCTCAACGCATATTCCACAAAAGCAATATTAATCAGAGTGCCGTGTTTGGACAAATGGGGCTGCATATAAGATACTATTGTTACGATATTTTTGGGGTTAACTTTCCCTTGAAGTGCTTTTGGTCCTCCGAGCAGCAGAAAAACAGAAACTCTATTTCACAGTGGTACAAATTTTAAGTACGACCGGAAACAACAAGAGTGGATGCAACTGGAAAAATGCCAGGGAAGAAGAGGAATGAAAAACAGCAAACAAAGCAACACTGCAGCACTTTAATCTTTTCAGATTTCCGGCAGTGTAAACACTTCTTGGCATATCACCGCCCTTCTCAGCTGTTATATTCCAATTACACCCTGAAGAAGGTGAAAGAAAATTAAAAAAACTAAATCATCAAATACAGCTTTGAATCATGTTAAAACTGCAACACTGCCTTTAAACGTCGAACTTGTGGTTCTCATATATGTTTGGTCCCAGTCGAAAAAATATTCAGATTATCAGAGAAATACCAGAGTAAATTTTACACTAAATATTTTACACTCTCTATTTAACAGGGACCAAATATTGTCCTTTTAGAGTAAAACCTGCTCGATGAAATTTTCTCTGTACAGACAACTTTTTATAAAAACATTTCCAATCTTTAGTATACTTGGCACATTCGAGGACCCCACACTCACACATCACATTGGAACAGGAGTGTCAAGATGTAGTCCTGGAGGGCCGCTTTCCTGCATGCATTCAATGTCTCCCGGCTGCAACCCACCGGATTCAAATGATCAGCTCATCATCAAGCTCTGAAGAAGTCTGATAAGTATCCTGCTCATTTGAATCAGGTGGGAGAAATGGAGAACAACAAGTCCCTGCAGTGGCCAAGTCTCAATCAACTTATTTAGACCTCTCTTGTAGAACTTTAAGCCAACCCAAGACGTTTTGAATCCGCCATCTAATTTTGCCCAACACCAGCATGCCCCGGAACCCTGCAAAACTCGACCCAGACTCAAAGCCAGCTCCGCAGCCGCCGAGTCGCTACATAAAATCACCTTTCATGTTTTTTCATTTTTACCATTCAGTAGTGCGAGAGAAGCCTGATCTGACTTTGAACTAATATGTTGATGATACAGACAAAGCCATATCACATGGCATGCAAAATGTCAGCCTTGTCACGAGTGATTTTTGTATACATGAACACGCACACCTGCGTGTGCACTTGTCAGTCATGACAACCCCACAACAGCGAAAGTCTCAAGGTATTAAAATTAAATGTCAAACACTGGGGCCCTGCTCATATTTGAATAAAACTGACCTGACTGACTGAAGAGTAAATTAATACGACACAAAAGCAAGTGTAACTCAGAGGCATCATTGTAGTGGTTCGCACATTCAAATCTTCCTATATACTGTAACTCCATCCATCTTCTGTACGGCTTCTCCTCACTTGGGTCGCGGGGGTGCTGGAGCCTATCCCAGCTATCTTTGGGCAGTAGGCGGGGGACACCCTGAACTGGTTGCCAGCCAATTGCAGGGCACACAAAGACGAACAACCACCCGCACTCACACTCATACCTAGGGGCAATTTAGAGTGTTCAATCGGCCTGCCATGCATGTTTTTGGAATGTGGGAGGAAACCGGAGTACCCGGAGGAAACCCACGCAAGCACGGGGAGAACATGTAAACTCCACACAGGATGGCCGGAGCCGGGATCGAACCCACGCCCGACGCTGTCTCTCACTGTGAGGCCATCGTGCTAACCAGTCGCCCACCGTGCCGCCCATACTGTAACTCATTTAATTTCATTAACATGAGGGGACTAAATAAATTGCTATATTAATATGAATGGTGAAGCAAGACACACTTAGATAAGTCTTCCAAAAACTTCCACTCTGCCGAGCTGCATGTTAAAAAGCTGAATGGCTGTGAGCTGCATAATACTCAGTGACATCTTGACAGTTTAATACAGTTAAAGGGGTTCTACTGTGGAGCTTTCGATACAGTAGACTGTCAATGGTTGAAAGTCTCATAGTGCTTTACAGGACATAGAGAAGGAAAAAGAAAGTCATAGACGAAAAAAAACAATGGCATGTGTCATGAGTGTAGTGGCGAAACATTTACAGAATCTCCAGAGAAAACTTGACTCACTCAACATTTCTCCAAAAACATGTCCATGTGTTTTATGCTTAAACATAAATGTATGTCAAAATATTGCTTTGTTTCCCAACTGTCAATGTGTCTAAAGAAAGTTTAAAAAAAAAACAACTCACACACAGAAAACTTTATTCACCAATTAAAATAAAGTTCCTTGAATGATGCAAGTGCTACAGTACGTTTTTGTTCGACCTCCGAGATAAGCTTTGAGTGGACTTTTTAAATCATTAACTGTGAAGAAATAGCCTCTTTTTTTTCTAATCTTACAGTATGTTACATTTATTAGGTTTGCCTTCAACAACATACTGTTAAGTGTTGCAGATTAAGCAAAGAACGCTTCAAGTTGGTGGAGAAATGACAATCTTTTTTCATTCCTTTCTAGATTTGACAAAGAACCAAGAAAGCAAAGTATATCTCAAACTCATTGTTGTTTTCTTGTAAATATATGGTACCTCCCTGTTGTGACATTTTCTGTCCTTGTTAAGCCCTTTTTTTTTTTCAAGCCACAAACTACCCCTCACAGAATCATCAAAAAGCTGTCAATATTTCTGATGGATCACATTAAACACATCTATAAATCTGAAAGCAGCTCAGCTGGAAGTACCAATGATATGTTGTGCATTTTGTCCTGCTTTGAAGGACAAAACGATGGAGGTTAAACATTGTGTGGTTGTTCTGCCAGGGGAGTCAGTTGATAAAGCAACTGTGGTCCAACCACTGACCAGACATAAGGGAGCAAATTCAGGCCCCTGCTATGGTAGGACATCATCTAAAAAGGATGGGACCAAGGGCTGGATCTTAAAGAAAGACAGGAAGGGTACATTGAAAACAAATGTAACTCTTTATGAAGTCACTGCCTTCTGGGCGTGTACTGTGTTATTATGCCTAGAATCAAAACTTGTACCGTCCAATCATCTTGTGCCATCCTCTGTATGCCAAACTATATATTTATATATATATATATATTTATATTTTCTTTTGTGGGGGGGGGGGCAGGGGGGTTTGGGTTAGTTAACTATCTTTGAACAGGATTGAGATTATTTTGTCTTTAAATGAAGGCCCTGATTGCTGAAATGACTTTACTGTGGTTAAGTCCAACAACAACAATAAAGCGTTCAATGAAAGCATACGTATGTCCTTATATACCAGGGGTGGGGAAACATTTTGATTGGTGGGCCACAATGGGTTCTAAAATTTGATAGAGGGGCCCG
Organism: Idiotropiscis lumnitzeri; assembly: GCF_059441095.1. Taxonomy (NCBI): domain Eukaryota; kingdom Metazoa; phylum Chordata; class Actinopteri; order Syngnathiformes; family Syngnathidae; genus Idiotropiscis; species Idiotropiscis lumnitzeri. Next base: position 16,093,072 of record NC_142397.1, on the reverse strand, counting down.
ACCAGGAGCATATGGATGCATTGTTTTGGTAACCTCACCTCATTGGAGAAAAAAAAAATACATTTAATTTTAAATGAAAATGAACAAAAGCATTACAACAAAATATCTGTCCTTGACACACCACAGTATTTAGAAAATGAAACATTAACAAGGTTTATTCATTTCATTTTTTTGAAGTTCGGCGGGCCAGATTAAAATGTTAAACGGGCCTCATGTGGCCCCCGGGCCGTAGTTTGCCCACACCTGTTATATACTGTATTTTAGTCCATGCCTAAAAGAGAAATTATGATGAATGAATGTGGGCTTGTAACTATAATAGAGTGTTGATATATATGATTTTATTTGACCTTGCAGAATATACAACTACATAGACAAGCATCTTGATAACGAGTCAAATTGTTGAAGGACTCTCTAGGAGCCGCATAATAACCCATTGGAAGCCCTGGAAATCCGAGCAAAGTAGCTTGTGGTGCTTTGGAGCAGTATTCCTGGTCTCGCTACAAAACACAATATCATATTACAGCAACATATTTACAATGTATAAAAGGTTTTTATTAATCCATCTCATCTGGTGCTACTGACAAAAGTGACATTACGGGATAATGATAAAAATAATAAACAGTAAAGGAAATAAAGCATGGTCAGAATCTTCTGCATGAGGCCATTGCCACCAATATCCTTCTATAGCAATTTTCTTCAGATTTACCACCAAACACATGCTGTACTTTTATACCAACCTGCAATTTCACGCAAACTCGGCCTCTTCTATACGCTCCATCATGTTGCTCACAGCCCAACTCATATATTGTGGCGCCCCTTCAGACTTGAAGAGAGGAAGTCAAGTGTAAATGCATTTCACACCGCAGTGGCTACACAAGACTGTCCAAGCCCCTCTGCTTTGCGTTTACGGACCTTTTCAAAGAAACTGGCTGCAATGAAAGACTTACTGTAAGAAAAGATAAGATAAACTAACACTGCCGCTGTCTTGTAGCAACATTTTAATGTATTTTTTAAGGAACCGACAACTATTTTACAATTCCGATATGTTGGAATGTTGTGTAAAACTTAAAAAAATTTAATGCAGTTTTTTTTTTTTTTTCCGACACAGTGGTACCTAAGGATCAAAAGTATGCAGTTTTGCTTTTTTGTCTTGCTGCCTATGTGCAGAGATTTCTCCAGGTACTCTCAATCTTTTGATGGTGTTATGCACCGTAGATGATGAAATCTCCAAGTTCATCGAATTTCTACTAAGTAACATCCTCAAACTGTTAAACTATTTGCTCATGCAGTTGAATTTCACCTTGTGATGAAACATTACCCCATCCTTGCTTGTGAATAATTGAGCCGTTTGATACGTGTTCAGGCATCAAATTAAAAATAAGACAATATTTGAAAAAAAAATCAAATTTTAAAGATATTTGGCCTGTCTTTGTAGAGTATTCAACTGACTGGCAAATTCTGTTTTGATTTATTTGCAATTTACAAAATATACCAAGTTAATTGGAACTGGGGTTTATAATAAAACCACAGAATAAATGCCTTTTATTTGAAAAAAAAAATAGTACTTGTAATTTGGGCTATTCTTTCAGAAAAGACTTGGATCAAATCATTTTTTTATTTAGTTGGTTGTCGGTGTTCTGAATAGTTGTGCATTTGCTCTCACTTATTGTTGCAGCCACTGTCCAACACTGTTTTTACCTTGAGGTAGAAACATTCAGTGCAAGGCAACCAGATTCCACAGTAATTTGTTGACACTGGGTTCTGCTTGGTGTCTGCCATCCCATATCTTTCGGCTTTGCTCCAAGCATATTCCAGGGAGGGCTACAGGATGATTTACTGCCGCTTCCACAGGCCACATCTGTCTTCGTGCAGCTAACTAGCTGTCTATTAGCTTGTTCCTTTCCACTTTTTTGAAACATCGGTAAAGTGGATTCTTTCCCCGAGTGTCTATTTACCTCCACATACTGTACACCTCAAGGCGTCGCATTTTCGTCTCCAGTTCAGCCATCTTCTGAAGAAGTTAGTGATTCTCTTCAGTGGAAGAAACTGTTCTTGCTAATACCAGTGTTATTAGCTCAAGTACAACTGCAACATCCTGCCCCAAATGAAGAAGAAGAATGAGCAAAAGAAGAATAAGTAGCACAAGGCGAGTGTCAACATTTTCCAAAGATTGTTTCTATCATAGTATATATTTTTTTTAATTTTATTTTAGCTGTGTTTTGTCCTGTCCCTCACCTCTGACCTATCTGTCCGAGGTGACTCTGCCAGTGGCATAAAGCTAACAACTCCAAACAATTTGACTGCAGGGATCACTAGGATGCACAAACACCTTAATCATGACAACGCGGCAACTCAGGGAGCAGTTCCACACCTGTGGTGGAAACACAGATGAGATCAGATATAACCAGTCCGATACGGAACTGCACTGCTTCATGGAAATACGATTCTGCGACAGATGTCACCTCCCCAACATTTCAGGAAACTAATGAACAGCATAGCTACAATTTACACCGTATTTTGCTGAAATACTTTTCAAAAGCATTGTCAACTGAAAGTGCTAGCATAATGCCATTGACATATTAGCTGATCAATATGACGTGTTCATAGGTGACTTAATGTCACAAACTTTATCGCCAATTACTTTTTCAAGTGTGTGGTAGTTGTCATCCTGACAATTTAGGTCATGCAATATAGCCATACTTCCTGGTTTATTTATTAGTATTCATTTACTGCCCAGGTAACGTAGTGGAAATTATGTAGCAATTCACTATAAATCCAAAGGCTCAACTGGATTTTTTTTTAATTCTGTATATTCTCAGTCGTAAAGATGCAACATTTGTGATTAATCACCAAGATAATGACATCCATTGAGAACTTTTGTGACAGGCAGTTTGACTACATTCTTCTTCATCTTCACTGTGTGTGAATTTTATTCATGATGTTTTGCATTCTTTTATTCCTTGCTCTGATTTTTTTTCCCCCCATTTTTTTGAGACGCCCATCTCTGTGATTTAGTGGTAGGCGTGTTATCTATGCAAAGGTCCGTCAACTGGAGCATTCCTAAAGTGATAACGTCTGCGATACACTCTCTTATCTACAGTGTGAGGTCCATCCAACAGAGTGCATTGTGCTCTATCTAGTAAGTAAGCCTCATTAAAAGTTAGTTTCCTGTCAGTTTGTTAACTGTCGCAATACGGCAATATGGCTATATGAACGCAAGGTACCATGAGATACATGATACAGCACAATCCGTTTCCCAGTGTTAGGAGCACACTGATACATAGCTAGAGGTGACTTAGCTGGCTGGCATAAAGATTATCACTATCGAGCCATGCAGCTTGCACTGAGAGCCTCTAGCCATGGTCAAGGACAAGGAGCAGCCTGTCACAGCAGGATGGGAACAGGTTGCCAACAGTAGGGTAGAAGAGAGAATATTTTTCCCAAATGTAAGCAGCAATAGTGACATGAGCCGTGATGGACAACTTGGCTGAAGTGCCTGGGATTTATCTTGACCTTATTGGTGCAGCACACTGGAACTCTTAAAAAAATTCTTATGAAATATTTGTACCTTGACAACTTTTTAAATGTAGAGATTGAAATTGACAGAAATTAAAGCTGCATTCCCCTTATGTCTGGGGTGGGCAACCTTTTTGACTGGTGGGCCACAATGGGTTCTAAAATTTGACAGAGGGGCCGGACCAGGAGCAGATGGATGAAGGGTTTTGGTAACCTCACCTTATCGGAGAAAAATAATTTATTGAATTTTAAATGAAAGTGACACACCACATTATTTAGAAAATAAAACATTAACAGGGTTTATTCATTTAATTTTTTTCAAGTTTGGCGGACTGAATTAAAACGTTTAATGGGCCGTAGTTTGCCAACACCTGCTTTATATCAACATTAATATATTACATCCATTGTCTGAGCCGCTTCTCCTCAGGTTCACAGCATACTGGAGCCTATCCCAGGCGTCTTCGGGTAGTAGGCCAGGTGCACCCTGAAGTGGTTGCCAGCCATTCGCAGTCCCACAAATATGACACGCAAAATTACGTTATTCATCACATTTAATTAAAGCACGTTGCACAATTTGAGAAACATGACTGCAATTTCAGTAAGCTTTCTTGGGCGAGAGACATTTTACATCCTGAATTAAAACTAGATAAATAGACAAGCAACCATTCACATTCACACCTATGAATAATTTTGAAAAATTCAATTAACCGGCCATACATTTTTTTGTAATGTGGCAGGAGAATGGAGTACCTGGGCAAAGTCCAACATTGAAAAGTTTTTTGCCTGTAATTTCCACATCATTTGGTTGATTCAAATCATTCCAACATATACTTTTTACCACATGTGGCTTTCTACCGTGCAAGAGTTCTTTCTAGTAATTTCTCTTGTGTGAGATGTCTGTCAGCATTACCACAAAGCAAGATGAACTACACACAGCATTCACATCCACTTATGTGACCTGACACAATTCAGAGAGAGTAGTAATGCTCTCCAGCTTTTATGTTGTTTACTTTTCGTTAATATTTTTGGTTTATATCTTTCTGTGTCAAAATGTTTCTTTTTTCCCCATCCGAGAGGCTACCATTGCATTTTGTTGGGCAGTCCTACATTAAAGCATCATATTAATAAAAGATAGAATTGCATAATCCCAGGAGTGGTAGGGGAAAAAATCCCCCACAACTAATTTGTAGGTCGGGAGATGGGAAGTACAGGTAAGTCATTAAAGCATTATCTGATCACTTTAACTCAAATAAGACATCCAGAGGTAGCTGGCTGGTTGTCCTAAATTGAAAAACGTTCAATTTGTTCGCATTGTGCTGCTACAACATCTCAGCGCATCCAATAGAAGACATGGTTGCCGAGTGATTTTGAAGTGACAACAGCAAGACATTTCGGTGGAGTTCTACAGTGCTGGAGAAAATGGAGCAATCAATTATGAATGCAGTCCAAGTGTCCCATACAATTAGAATCGGAATAGACCCATAACCTTCTTTTATATGCTGTTCATCTCCTTCTGCTCCTTATTATAAGCAAAGCTCAGTATTTATATTGAAACGGTGATAAATGGCAAATTTGGACATGCACCTATTATGTAAGTGCCCTATGCACCATCCTATGCCTTACCTCTCAGTGCATACTATGCTAACTAAGCACAGTAAGCAAGGACGTTTACAACAGTTAAATTATATTGCAACCAGGCAAAACATAGAAAGCATAATTACCACTGTAAAAAAAAAAAAAAAAACAACCCAGAAGATTCAAATCAAGTGCATCTCAGAGTGCGACAATATAAACTGCGACAATATAAACCGCAACATCAAGGAAACTTAACAGGGATTGCGTCAACTTGCACATTGAAATCAGGATAAGTAGAACACCTTGAAATAACAAAAGTTAGCCAAGTTGCATGAATGGAGTATTAGATAATGAAGCCATGGCATTCGTAAAATGTGTCGACTCCTGAATGTTTATGCAACAGAGGTAGGCAGTGTTGCCCAAGGTTCGCATGCGTACCGCTCCATTATTTAATCTGGCCACCAAGCATTTACACTGTCAAGAGTTCTATATTATTTGTCTAATTAATTTAGCATTTTTTTCCTTAATCAAAATATATGCATTAATTTTGATTTATTCATCACAACAAATACTTGGTGTTCTTTCAATGGCGTTTGTAAAACAAGAAAATACAATATTTCTATGAATGTATTTATTTAAATAATTGGTTAGCATTGATTATTAAAATTAACTCTGAGATATTTTGCAAACAATCGGCTCCAGCACCCTGTGCAACCCTTGTGAGGAGAAGCGGTACAGATAATGGATGGAAGGATATTTTGCATACATATTTTTACATTGATTTTTTTTTTCTTTATTTGGTTCGTCACGTAACATCTTGAAAGGGCAACCTGGGTGCCCCTTCCTATGGGCTCTCCAATTATGAAACGGGCCATAGGGGTCGGGTGTAATGTCAGCTAGACGGCTGCCGAAGCAAGGACCTTGGCGGTCCAATCCACGGCTACACTAGATGGCTCTAGCGACATGGAATGTCAACTCTCTGGGAGGGAAGAGACTGATGGGTGTAGAGGAGGGTGAACCTGTCAACTGATCACCACCTGATGATTTTGATGTTGGTGGAAGATGTCAGTCCATCTCAGGAGAGCAAAACATATTGTGACAGTCTGCTGGAAACATCTGGCAGAATCGCCTGTCCTGTTCGACTCCAACCTCTGGTAGAACATCACCTACGTTCTGGGTCCGATGTCGAGGCGACCAACTGGAGCTGTTGCTGGAACGTGGTCGGTGCCTGTCGTGGGGGAATTGCCCAGACACGTCGTTGGACCCCAAGCTCAAGGAGTCTTATTGGGCTGTTTTGGCCTGAGGGACTCAAGAGGCAGCTGATGGACGGCTGGACAAACAGAATGCAGTTTTGGTGGTCACCGGGGTTAAAACTCGAGCTTTGAGCAAATTCTGGTCCACCATCCGGCATCTCAGGAACAGGAAAAATGCTCCATTAACACTGTGTATAGTGGAGAAAGTTAATGCTGCTCTGAATTAGGATGTTGTGTGGGGGAGCATAATAATATACCTCTTCAATTCCACGTAAATAAAAATTTGACCACCAGCAGGAGACTGAAAATGCAGTTTGCTCCTTTATGCGACATCATTTCATCACTTGTACTAGAGAGTTAACCTCAATACAGCATTTCCTGTTAAACGTAAAGAACTGTGAACGTAAACTCTGCATTGCATCACTGTTAGTCAGTGCCCGCCATACTTGACAATGTCATGGTATAAGCCACGAAAACTTCAAATTCGATTCAGAAAATTGTGTTAGAAAGGCCTAATACAATCAAAAGTAAATTCATGCTTAATCCGATAAATTCTGGCTTTGAGTGTAAAACAGCTGAAACATCACCAAGTAGCAAGTGAACAAGGCATCTTCATAGATCGCTTGACTTTGCCATCTCCAGTATGACTCTGATATTAATATATGATTCTCTTTCACTCAAAACGGGATCTTTGTCCATGTAGGCATACTTTAGAGGTCTTTGGTAATATGTACTTGCTAGCGTGTGTCGCGCAGGGTGCCATTTAAGACCATTGATTGCAAGCGGCAGTCCTGCTTGAAAAGAGCGCTACATTATAAGGATCATCACAACTATGGAGCATAAGAAGTACTGTCTGTAGTCTGTAATAATGATACTACCGCAATATTATTTGGCGATGAAAGACCACAGTGTTCACTGCACGTTTCAAAGGTGAGGTTGCTCAGTTTTTATTACAACTTCTACTGACAACGGGAGTCATTTCGTTTTTTTCCCCCTTAGCTTCATCCAGTTGTTGGATTTAATTGTGCTTGGATTTCTGGGCAGTCTCTCCCTCTCTTGACTACCTCTTTAGAATCGCTTCAGAGTTGAAACACGTGACTTTGTATGATTGTATTCCCTCCCCATGTCCATATCTGTTGTTTGAAAAATACCTCCTTCCGGAGCTCAACTAAGTCAGCCGCATGGACTTTAATTTACCATGATAATCCTCTATGTTCCGTCTTGCACGGTCAAGCACTCTTGTCATTTTAAAGGGACACTTGGACAGGCTGAACATTGGCACTTACATAATAGGTGCATGTAAAAATTACACCAGCGCCACAATTCACGCCCCTAAAAGAATAGTGATTTAAGGGCTTTTTTTTTGGGATGAGATTTCCGATAAACTGGCACGTCTTTTGGAGCTCTCATCTGTCCACATCACAGCAGAGAGGCAAACACTGTAATATTGCTCGATTATTTTGTCTAAAACGGAGACCAAACTGCACCAATGTTGAAACGCACATTACTACTCATCTACTTCAACCTGTGAAAATAAAAAGCATTATATACAAAATTTTTGATTTATTGACATCAAACGGGAGCTCATATGATCACCTCCACAAAATGAAATTAATGTGCAGATTGCTTCTTTACTTACACAGTCTGAAGCAGACAAGCACACGAAACCTGACCAGTTGGAGTTTTCTGACATTTAGCTATGATACGGTTTTATTAAGTGTCCGGAGGCAGCCCACAGGCAGTAAAGGATGCCATGGAAAGGCAAATAGTTTTCAGAGGTTGACGTTGGCCAAAGTGGAGATGTCCAAATGCATTATGGTTCCATTATTTATGAGCGATGTATTTACAATGACTTTGAATGGACAAACTGTGCTTGGTCCCTCTTGTGATTGACACCAAGACATGGAGGGAGGAGTGGGGGCATGGCCATATCCCTTTTAAGAGGTGGTTTTGAAATTGTTGTTTACCCACTGATTTCTCCATCACAAAGAGATAAAATAGAAAAGGCACGATAAAAAAAATTATTAAAGAAATACACAAGTTGAGCTTGGTAATAAAAAATGGACCATCATTGATGATCCCCTTAAACTTTCCAATATATGCATGCTTTAGCACACGTTGTACACACCTAAACCAATACTCTGACTCTGAGGCCAGTCTATTGTAGTTTCGCAATCTGGCATTTCTGGCAAAGGTTTGTAATCAAATGCATAGTTTAAAGAGTGTTATCTCCCATGGCACACAAATTTGTATTCATACGCCATCATGATATGAGGGGGAAAAATCAACTGCTTGATCAGGATTTTACTGAACATTATGAAAGGGGTTCACTTCGAAAACACAAAGGCGATCTTTCTTTATAGGGGATGCATGCTGTATCTTGAAGTTGGCTCACTTATTGCAAAAACAGAACGGCATTCACACTTTTAAACTATATTTGAACCCTTACTTTTGATCTTTAGGTTAAGCCTGTAAGCAGCGTTGCGAACAATCAAGCTGCTCCAAACAAATGTAATTCATGAGCCTAGTTGACCATATTCTCAATGTTCAGGGTGAAGCAAGGACAAAAAAACCAAGAATCTTTGTAATCAGCCCACACTTCAAAAACCAAAGCAAACAAAATGTGACAGGCCTGTTGCAAGGTAAACACAAAGACCCTGCAACAAATATAGCCTTGCACATTCATCATAATCGTTTCTTTAACCTGCATTTCTGGCTCCTAAGAGGCATTCAGAGTGGCGAAGAGCAGATTCCCCGACCCATGCAGAAAAAGTAAGAGCGAGAGAAGCAATCCGTTTTTGTTCATTATAGAATGAAAGAAAATGTTTGATCTCACTTTTTTCTCAGCAATTTGTTGTTAGTCGCACAGCTTTAAAGTTACTGCATGCTATGCAGACACATTTAAGACACATATATCTTCTAATTCGTGCAGCCCAATTCAACTTAAATTTTCTTACTCTCAAATACCAATATGTACTACGGATAATCTTGCCTGTGACTATACTTATGAATGATCTTCCAAAAATACAACATCAGAAGTTAGTTTAGTATCGCCATTGTTATTATTACAACATGGCTACTGTGGGCCGGAGCAGACGCCAACAACAAAGCAACAGAGTCCACGGGACAGAACGGCTCGTACGTCCGACACGAACGCCCATTTTTTGGGCGGAGGACGCCGGACGAGAAGTTTTGTAAAAAGGATGGATTAAGCAAGGAAGTGCGTTTTCGTCGGACTCCTCAAGTACTGCATGCATAAAATTCAAATATTTGCAGAAATAAATAAAAGTGCAAACGTCCCTCACTGTCTCGTTAGCGTCACAATATAGCCGCTAAGTAAAGTGCAATTTCATTTGTACGGCAAAACATAGCCTTTGTAGATTTTACTCAAGTGTTTCGTGGCGGAATTTGAAACCTCTGCCTGGTTAAATGCAAGAATGAAATCACTTTTTATGACAAAGGACAAAAGTGTAAGGATGGAAGAATCTGCTCTACGAATCAACAGCTCGTCTCCTGTTGCTGCCTGTGGTGTCAGTATGAAGCAGATATTTCACTTGATTGTCCTACTATCAGGCAAAGCTTAGAATTTTGAAAGTCATTCATGCGCCAAGCTCACTTTGACACAGCAGGTGCTGGCTTTCTACTCAGAGAAACTTGAACTTCAATATGAACTAAAAGTGCCAGAGCTGGAATAACCAGCGCAGCACTTACTGGTTAATGTGCTCTTCCCACTGAGACATGTACAAAATCACTCTCTCCTTAAGGGTTCATATCAAAAGCACAACTATAGAGACTCTTGCACACAAGAGCAACATCACAGTTTAGTAGTGTTTTTTTTTTTTTTTTTTTTTTTAACCTTTGGTTCTCATTAAATTGTCTTCATTAAAGAAGGACAGTGCAGCTCATATATATAAATATATTTTTAAATCATCCACCCATCCATTATCTGTACTGCTTCTCCTCACAAGGGTCGCGGGGGGTGCTGGAGCCTATCCCATCAATCTTCGGGCAGCAGGCAGGGGACACCCTGAACCGGTTGCCAGCCAATTGCAGGGAACACATAGACAAACAACCATCCGCGCTCACACTCATACCTAGGGGTGATTTAGAGTGTCCAATCAACCTGCCATGCATGTTTTTGGAATGTGGGAGGAAATCGGAGTACCCAAAGGAAACCCATTCAGGCACGGGGTGAACATGCAAACTCCACACAGGAAGGCTGGAGCCGGGATCGAACCCACAACCTCTGCACTGTGAGGCCATTGTGCTAAGCAGTCGTCCACAGTGCCGCCTTTTTTTTTTTTTAATCAGGAAACTTAGGAAATAAGTGACAACTTGAAAAACACCTTCTTTTAAATTAGGAATATGGTCACGCCCCTTCCGCTCTCCCCATGTTCCTGCGAGAGTCACAAGGGACTGATTACAAACTCTCATTGTATTTTCATTGCTTATATCGGCCAAAAATGGTGATCAATTGGCACCAAAATTCATGTGAACATCCCAACCCATGACCACGTCAACATATCAAAAGGATTAACTTTTTTTTGGCTAATTTATATGAGAATGAGGAAATGTGGACGTGAGCAGAGGTACATACATTATACTGAACACTGCTTCTTTGCTGATCACATAAAAGCACCAGTCGGTAATTTACCCTGTTATATGAATCATAGTATTTCATAGAACTTTATACATTAACAACACATTTGCAGAGCACATTTTGTCCAAGCACAATCCTCCAGCCAATGGAGCTGCCATTAAGTGAGCAGTAGAATAACAAGAGATTTTTTTTTTTTTTGCGACATTATAGCATTCTTTATAGTAGCGTGATTATGCGTCTCTTAGGAAGCACAAGGCTGGTCGAGAGAGGCTTTATTCTGTAAGTGGTCAGACAGTTAGAGAGTCATATACAGATGGATGACAATAGGCTGAATGAGTAGGTGGCAGAAAATGCAAAAACGGAGGTAAATGTTCCATGGAGCCTGGGGGATATATTATAAAAAACAGCCAACAGTCTTTTCAACCAAAGGAATATGGTGCAGTACCAAGACATTATTTTCAATTTGGCAGTGGTGTGCAACATACTACGTGACCTGTTCCAGGCTAGTGTCGCAGAGAATATGGCCCCTATTTCCTGCCTGACCTATCTTTGACTTAGAGGACTCTATATTCGTAGATGACACAACTGTGCTCGAATTTACAAACTGGCATATACTGATTTTTGGGCCGTGAAAGCCTAGTTTGGGAATCTGGTAGACAACTCTCCGCCATGGTGGGCACACTGGCATACTGAGGGTGCTTTCTTTGGTATACGTCCAACGCACCTGACAGTTTGCTGGCTGAAAATTGTGTGAATGTTACATCTGCGAAATCACATGTAATTATCGGTGCATACATTATCACAAATTTGCCAATTAAAATTAGTTTGAAAAAGTATACCTCCCCCCCCCAAAAAAAAATAATGCCACCCTGTAATTTCTGTTCCGTTTCTAATTTCTGTTACTGCGTGTTCTTATATAGTGTGAAGTGTCTCATTGAGCATTGTTTTAGCCACCCCCAAACATTTAGGAAAAAAGAAATGGTGAAAAACAATTTAATGCTATAGCTCCACAATCCAGTTCTGCATAGTTTTCAGTCATTGCACATTTTCAGCAAATCTTCAAACATGCATCATGTATTTGGAAACACATATTTCATGTCAAAGGGTCCAAATATTGATTACATTGCAAAGTACAAACACACATTATAAATGAATCGATTGAAAATACTGTAATTTGGCATGCAGATAAATTTGGCTGTGTAAAATGTAAATGTGCATAACCCTGAATGCATACAGATGATATGAGAAAATAAACTGGCAAATCGTGTGCCTTGTTTGAAAAATGACAAAAAACTAATTCATTTTTAGTTCAGCATTTTTTATTTTTCCACTAATTCCTAGTGAAAAAAAATCTCTGTGGTTAATCAATTTAGGTCCAAAAAATTACAAAAGGAAGACAATCACTATGTCTAAAAATATTTTGGCTTGTATCCATTAAGATAAATGATCTTCACTAAAGAGACAAGAATTTTAGACACATCTGACACTAATCATATTCTCTATTTTATTTCCCATTACATCCACAATTTATCTTCTTCAAACTAATTACTACTTTATCACCAACCTCATTTTGGCTTTGCTTTATTTCATAACCTGGTACCAACATTTCCTTCAAGAAGACATTGATTTATGTGACAGAGCTGCTGAAAATAAGGGAGGTCTTATGTATCACTGGAGTGAGAACAAGTCTGGGCACACGCAGAAGTTAAATGAATATGTGTAGTTTGAAAGTCAGTCACCAGATTGTCTGTAATGTATGACTTATCTGAAATCTCACTCTGACCCTCAAGAATTCAAAATATTTTCATTAACTCTGCTGTCATAGAGCGGATTGCATTTGTGTTTTGAAGTGAAGTTGTTTTGTTGAGATCATTGGACACAAAAAAAAACATTGGGGGCATGGGGGATTGCAAGTGGGTAGGGATTGTGCAACGAACGGAGGAAGGAGACGAGGGGAGGCAATGACTACTCCAAAAAACAAACAAAAAAAATTGTGTGTGGGAAGTCAGCAAGTAAACCAATTCTGATAGTTAATTAAATGATAGCCCCAGCACAGGGGAAAAGGATTGTAATGGTAAAATATAAACACGTTGTAATCCTACTTCTGTGGGGGAGGATAACTCATATTGAGACAACAGCTCCTCAATATACACATTACCTCTATTTATATTTCTGCAGTCAAGCAGAGAGTACAAAATGTTCTACTTTCCTTGATAAGCCATTTCCTCCCTGTTATTCTCATCCTTATATAGTAAAATTAAGCAAACAGTAAATCGTGCAGTTAATTAATAGTAATGAAGATGTCCTGTCGAGAATGAAGTCCGCTGTTGTACTTTATGTTAAGTCATTGTTTTAAATGTGAGGACAGACATAAAAATAAACTGAATTCAGTCCCTTCTCTCGCAATCTTACGCACACTTTACCATCCAGAGAGAGGTCAATAACCAAGCAACGCATTTTTTTAATAAGCCTCTTGATTGCCCAAAAACAATTTTAGAACCTTGAAGCTACCTGCCAGTACGTATACACACGCATGTATACACGTCCGTTAGTGAGACAATAGCAGTACTATATACACATTGGCATAAGCTTGTATCTCTCATTCCAATCGGACTAAATGACAGTGTACTGTGTGACCACATGTAATTTTTCCGAGATTGAAAAAAACCCAAACTTTAGCAAACTCCTACTGTGCAACGTGATTGAACGATCAATCAATCAGTCAATTCAACCCAAAAAAAAGCAGCCTGGTAATTACATTATTGTGTATTGAATTGTAGAAGGTAAGAATTTTGACACATATCCTGATTAAAGGATGGTGCCCTCACGCTTTGACGTTGACGGTACCGTATTTTCATGACCATAAGCCTATTAAGGTAAGGCAATAAGGTAACACGGTATATAAGGTATTAAAATGCGTCGTCTGAGTTATGGGTGCTCTTTGTGTTTTTAACACATGCTTGTTAAAAAGGACACACAGTTTAAAAAAAAAAGCAAAAATCGCTACAATTTTGGGGTGATTGGTTCAACAACATAAAAAATGCGCTAGACCAGCCTTTGCGTATGTCTGAAGAAATGAGATGACATAACAGTGCGACACTAGCTGGGTTTACTTGTAGCCATTATTCCGATTATTGAGGATCTGAATGACCAAACGGAATTGAAATGCTCCATATAAACACCTCAATTGGAATAAAAAGGCTGAATCTGAATGGAATTTTATTTAGATTCATAGAGGTGGTATATTCCTTTTGCCGAAAGAGTGTCATGTAAACAGTTCAGTCGGAAGAGCCAGACTGCATATGGTCTGTGCATGTTCCGTTTTAACGTATATATGCACTTTGAAATGTCATACCAGAGCTGGTCTGCGATCCGAGAACTTGGTTTAAAGTACTGGTAATTTATTTTTTTCAAATACTGCGCTAATTAGATGAATGAACTCCATCTTGATAAATCACGTGATGTTTACATCGACCTCGGTGTCACACGTCTGTAACACGGTCGATCTGATTAACAGGGTGGCGCATGTCAACGCCCGCTCGGAAAATATCTCGTCACATGTAAACAAGTGTCCATAGATCTTAATTCGGAATGATTTCAGTCAAAAAAGTCTGCATGTAAACTTGGTAACTGACTAGCTGACTAAATTCATCCACAGATGCATCCATCTCTCTGTCAATCTGTCTGTTTTCTAACAATTGTCTTGTTTGGGGTTACAAGCGAGCAGGATCCCAGCAGACTTTGCGGCAGAGGCATGGGCCTCTCTGGGTTTCTCATCTGAGAATTGCAGGACACGCCTTGACAAACAGCCATGCACATTCAGATTCAAACATATGGAAAATTCAGTGTCCCAATTTAACCCCGGACGCCCGGTTATGAAAAGGCAAGGCCCCACTGGAACTTCATACATATGTATAATATTTGTATATGTATGTATGTTGAATGCTTGTCGATCACTGGGCTTCAGCTTTTGAATTACATATCAGCCATGTTGAGGGTTTTGTCATATAAGTGACATGCACTTGCCAAAGGAAAATAGTGTTCATGTTGTTCCTCATGTCAATCATAAGCGATACACTTAAATGCTCACTCCCTTTTTTTCTTCAACACATCGTGCTGTTGTTCAATCTTGTCTTGCCATTGACAGAATGCTCAGTGAGAGTTTATTTTGTGGACTATCGAGGATAACAGCAGAGGACATCTAAAACAAAAAGTGCTTAATTTAGCACTGGTTTCTGTTCTTTAAATCAGGACAAGAAACAAGCAATTTTATTTACCTGCTCAGTTGCAACCATTTAGACTCGGGTCGTTTCACATTCATGACAACAACACTGCCACATGCACAGGTGTTGTGCGTGAGCTAATTTAAAGGGCATGGTCGTGAGAGGACGGTGGAACGTTCAAGCAATTGGGAAACCACAGTGCCCTGACTAACCACTCCATTACACTCAGAAAACAAAACAAGTCACATAAAGTATCTCTATAACAACAAAAATCCAAAACTACAGTTTTATATTATGCTTGCCTATTAAACTGTCCAATGAGGGTAGAGTTTATAAAGTCTGCTTACTTGTAACAATTACATTCTGCATGTAAAGGAAAATATCAAGAATCATTCCCTCAAAGTTACAAGTCATTATAATTACCATCCATCCAAGAGCAGTTTTAGTTTTAGTTCCAAATTGACTGAATGTATAAAAGAACTTTATTGCCTTTGTGCAGCTTGGAGACGCTGCTGTCAGATAAACTGTCAGCAGATTCAAGGGCTTCTCTCTTCTCTCTGTCACACTATGACTATACAGCAAGACTGCTGACAGCAAAGAATTGCTTCTCACTAACTGTACTTTGACCACACAGAGCTCGGTCATATGTGCCCCCAGAGAGTCGAGGCCTCACTAGAATAGGTTAGAATATTTTTGACAGAAATTTTACATACTTTGCCTTTAGAATGTGAATTAGGATGAGATGGACAGATGCATAACACACACCCAACAGACTACCAAAAAGAAGATACGTATTCCACTTGAAGGAATACAATTTTAGCCTGGACTCTATCACAGGAAAACTCCACTAGTTCCAAAATGTATGTAAAGACTTACATGAGAAAATGGTTTGTAAAATGTTGGTTTAAACCCCCAGAGGCAAATTTTGCATAAAAAAATGAATGGCATGATTGACTGACATAATGTATAATCATTTAAATATACATGCAAACCTTTCATATATGCTTTCTGCATTATTGGCAGTACACCTGACATTTGTTTGACTATATTTCAGTCAGCGCTCACAAAAGCTGCACATTATCGTGGAAGAATTAGACATAAAAATCAGCAAATCTCAGATTGATTTTTTTTTTCTAAGTACTAAACATATGTCATGCTTGGTTAAATGGGGAGATCTGGTCACACTTGTTGAAAATAAAATGCCCAGTGTGCAAAAAAGGAAATGTAAAGAAGGGCTATAAAGAGCACAGATGAATGGAAGTATTGAGAGCTGATCTGTCTTATGTCATGAGGATGAAATTCTTGCACATTAATTTTCATGGAATTACCTGGCAAGCAAGGAAAATATATTGGATGAGCCTTAAAGATTGTACTGAATTATTCTAATGCAGACCCAGCCTAAATATGGTCACTGAAAATGAAATGAAATAAAATTGAAGTCAGAGTAAAATGAAAAAAAAAAATATATGCTTTTACTTTGAAAGTTGTGCTTTTATTTTACTTGCACACGTGTGGACGCCAATACAAGAAACTTAACTAAACAACTTTTCTGACCCTTGTGTTTAAAATGTGTATTCCCTAATTGTAATACAATCTTTTGAAACTAGACTTTATGCTTTTTCTAAATAAAAACTCAATTTTTGAGGTTAGCTTGTTGGCTTGGCCCTTGCCTGGCCAGCGCTGCAGTTTCTCATGTGGCAAATTGGCAAAATTATTTGCCCACTCCTGGTGTGAAGAAGATGTACCCCAGCACAATAACCAATTTCCTCTTATGAACAATAAATAAGTTAAATATATTTGCATTAACCCACCTGCTGTTCCTGATCAGGTCTGTAAGCTCTCTGGTCATTACTGTCTGAACTCTACCATCGGTGCTCTGGCATAAATGTGCTGCTGGCATATAGTGAGAAAAAAACATGATTAATTGGCACCAGAACAAATATGGCAGCCTTAGGGCATGCAAGGATAACAGCTGTATGTGTTCACTCTTCTCAGCAACAGCCAATTTAATAATATCTCCACAAAAAGGGTTAGCTTCTCCAAAGCCATTATGAGTATTTTTAAACTTACATCTCCCAAATCTACTTACATGATACCAGGGGTGGGCAATTCATTTTGAAAAATGGCCACATGAGGAACTGAAAGGCTTGCTGAAGGCCAAGCAAACATACCACACTATCTTTAAATTTGTCGAGATTATTTTTAATGTAGAAATAGCATATTGTCTTAATCTTTACACATTAAAAATTCCAAAATGAGAGTGACATATTTCTAATGATATAATGATGATACACCTAATACGTACAGTCTATGAAATTGCAGCTTTGCGTACAGCACAGGTGTCAAACCACTATCCGACATGTTTTAAATGTTTCCCTCCACCATCACACCTGACGCAAATGATCAGGATTATCAGGCTCCTTATAGAGCTTTCTGATGACCATATGTATACCCTTGTCTTGACTAAATCAATCCTGCGAGGGTTGCTATCAATATGGTCCCTACAACACTCCAGGGTGTTTTGCATGCACAATGAAAACACTCAACCTTGGTCTGGTACAGGCGGCATATGGTACATTATCTTTTATCCCAAATGGCCCTGTAGGCTCCTTGTTAAATTATGTGACGCGTCATGTGCGCAGTAGTACAATAACATCAGCCACAGCTTGACCAAATCGAAAGTCGTTACCTTTGTACTCAACCTTCTGACTTGCTGAAAAACTGTCATTGGCGCAATAAAAATTTAAGTCAACTGCCTTTCAAACATTAATTTGATCTACCACATAAGACAACTAATTCATACGTTGATTTAAAAAAATAAAATAAAAAAAATAATATATATATATATATATATACTGATTGCAATGCATATACATCGAACACTGTATATGATCTAAGCAACAGGATGCCGATTTGCCCTCAGAGCATCACGGGCACGTTGCCAACTCTATTTATCCTAGCGTTCCATGGGGTCATACACGGCAGGATGTACATGCATTCACAATCTATGCATACTTCCCATGAAGAGAACAACAACCAGGACATTGGAAGGAGAAAATATGGACAGTAAAGCATCCAACATTGGTGTCAAATCATTCAACTGGGGATTAGTTGGCATGCATTGAAACACATCAGGTGGTGAGCAGCTGTGTGGCGCACACGGCATGGAGGTAGAACTAATGCCTCTGACGGATGAACAAGTTCAGTGTGGCTCAAACTTCTCTGCTGGGCAGTCATCACTGTGCTGAATGCTACAAACACACCTGTCTGTGTGAGTTGCTTTGTACTATATACCATTACAATTATTATGCATTTCTTATGGAAGATAGGAGACCATGACCAGAGATTCCCTACTGATTCAGAAACATTTCCTTCAAAATATCATTTAGGCTTTTGCCAATTCTTCCCCATAACCAAAAAAACACGTCTCATGCTGTACTTCAGCTACATCTGTAGAAGAGAATGTTGCAGCATAAACTGTTTTCTGAACACACCGTGCTTTAATTAAGCTCTATAAATTTTAAACGACATCATTTTATAGTGTTCTCAAGCGGTTCACCTTCCACGGTCCGACCACATTACAAATTATTTATCTGCTAAAATGTGCATTGTGTATCTTTGCATGAGGAGAAAGAGGACACACAGTGCCTGATGTGCTATGCAGCTGTTGATTGTATGCAAGGAGAATGGTAAAACACAAACACTGAACACACTCACACTGGAGCAGCTGTCTGCCACAGCTCACGTACAAGCAATCACACACAGACTCACCGCAGCTTGAGCCAACCGGCCAACCTCTCTGACCCACCATCCCTCGGGGCTCGCCTCGTAACGGTTGACTGTACTTTAGTCTAACGGCACCTCAGAGAGTCGGACCATGTCAAAAAGCAGTACCAGATACAGTACACGTCCACAACGGGTTGGAAATAAAACAATGTCTGTAAAGTACAGAAATGACCTTTCATTTAAAAACAACAATATAAAGTAGTGTTGCATTACAGCAGACACTTTATTCAGTCTCCCCATTTGCATGGCATCAATAATACGGTCCACCTTGCATTAACCACTTATTGATTTATTTTTAATCCCTTGTGGTGCTGTAGGGTAAATTCATCTACTCTCCAGTATGTGCAGAGATAGGTCTCAAGTCACCACTTTATATTAACCCTTTTTCACTCAATTTGACTTGTAAAACAACAATTACATTTCAATAACCATTATATTTCATTGATTTAATATGATTAATTTACTCTGTGCGTCTAAATAGTTACATTAGAACTGTCCCACCCCTTTCAGGCACTGTATCTTTTTTATTCTCATTTGTAATGGAAAATATTGAACGTGTTTCATATTTAAGATTGCTGACCCTGACTGCTAGAAGAGCAGATTTGGGAGGAAAAATCAGTTCTAACACACCGTAATCGTCAGGATTTTTTTTTTTTTTAGGGAGATCCAATAATCAGGCCTTTGCTGACCAAAACAAAAGAACTCTTAGAAAACCACACACCTGTACGTTATACAACCTTTTGCATCACAGGAAACATAACGGAGGAGGTTTTGTGTGATTGTGTCACACTGAGTAGCCAAAATTGAGTTAACGGAAACTAACGGAAAAAATTAATAATGAGGTAACTTAATAACTAGAACACAAAGGGACAAACATACCCAGATGCAAAGCCACAATGCTTTGTATTGCTGTGGTATAATTAATGAATTGTTTTCACATTTGTCAATAGTCCAGCCGTGGTGGAGGTCTAAGCTACTTAGTGGCCTTCTAATAATACGTGATTATTATGCCAGGGGTAGATAAAGAACACTCCATTGTTAAGACAACTAATCTAATAGAGGACTAATAGTTTTGCACAATCATTGTATGTTAGTGTCCAAATATTTTCAGAGCAAACCATAAATACTGTAACTGCACAATTAAAAAATAATTGTCCCAACAACACTATGCCAAGCTAATGCTCTCTGGTGAAAATGCATTGTGAATGTAAATGTACAAGAAGCCAAAACGTAAAATGCGTCATTGTTGTTCTAGAAACTACAAAAGCGATCTGATGTCTAATGTCGTATCACAATTATTGACGGGAGCAGGAAGACAGTAGAGGAAGATATCGCTAACCCAGACAGAACTGCATTAAGCAACCCAGCTCATTGAAATGAGACAATAACCACAACACCACAGGTGTTTATAGTAGAGTATTTCTTGATTGATTTATTGATGTATCCTCTCTGCATTGCCACAATTAGTTGGCAGCATGACCCAATAAGTCTAATAGCCAGTCTGTCCTTTGTGCTTGGGAAAGACAATTACTTTTTCTATCACTCTCCAGTGCTTTCAGAGTTCAATCCTGCTTACAGATTTAGGCTGACAGCAGACCCACATGGCACTAAATGATTTAAAGTGAGTCAGCGCAGTTCACATCTTTTGTATGTGTGAGAGGTTGACTGTGTGAGAGGGTTGTTGTTTGTCTTCCCTGTATGAGTCCAATTAAAGTTTAATTCCGTACAGAAGAGTATGGCACATATGAGGTCATATTATCCAAAGAATGGCTGGTAAGAGAACAGCGGGTAAAAAAAAAAAAAAAATTGTGTGATGAGGAGGACTGACCATTTAATGACAGTTTGTCTTGTTTCATATCAGAATTGTTTGGCATATCAGAATTTCTCTCTCTCTCTCTCTACCAAGAGAGATATTATACTTGACAGTAGTGCCCCCGAGAGTGATGTAATGAAAGTCAAACTAATCATTTCATGGTTATTGTTTTGTGCTTTATTTGACTCATCTGCAGTGCAAAATTAACACACTAATCACTGTTGCTGAAATGTGCAACGGAAATCAATTTTGCAGCTTTTGTTAGCAAGCAAATCATAGCAATAGTTGAGCTGTCTGGAACAGTTAGTGCAGATGGGTCCTCCAGCCCAGCAGCTAAGTAGTTCTGACACCGTGAAAAGTGACATAGCGTCAGTGTGTCTTTAGAGTTCAGTTGTTTGCGGATGATAATTCAACTTTGATAGAAGTTGATGGGGTCATTCTGGAGAATGAGAGTCTGACCTGCTGTAGATTTCCACATTCCTAACGGCCCCAAGACGGTGGTGCCTCTATTATAAGACTCCTTACTATACATTAAAGAAGCACAGCGTTTTGTATAGAAAATGTTTATTTTCCAGATGGAGTGAAAAAAGAAAATATTCTTATTTTAGACGGCTGCCAACTAGTTCCCATGGCTGCCTCACAGGTGGTTGTTGTTTTTTTTTTCTGGGCTCTTTTTGCATGTTCTCTCCTTCTGCAGGAACTGCTGTATTATTAAAACATTCATTTTTGGTACATTGAAGGACATAAATTGACCGTCAGCGCAAATATGAGTGAATGCTCATTTATCATTGATATTCTATTGTGCCTTGCGATTGACTGCTGTCCAGTTCAGAGTGTTCACCACATTTCGCAAAAAGTCAGCCGGGATAGGCTCCACCACACCTATGACACTAATGACAATAAGCGGTATAGAGTATAGAAAGATGGACCAACATACTGGAAGACACCCACTTTGGCTCACTTATGCTTTGAAAATATTATTGCATCAGTAATATTAACATAAGCACACTTCAAAATCAGCAAGCATAAAAAAATGTGCCTTTCTGCTTGATTTATCAAACATCCCACAACAAATGAATACAAGGCTGAGATAACTTTAGAATCAGCAGTAGTTCACTTCTCTCATTGACCGCTCTATTTACTTCAGGACAGAAGGCTCAGTGACAAAGCAGAGAAACCAATGTTCTTTTCACAGGGAAAAGGTCCTTATCACAACAGCTTCCATAAGCTCTATTGAGCAGGGTTATAACCTGAGCTTTGTGGCGGTCTACAATTAAAGCTGTGCACGCACATCTATGTGCACACAAACACGCGCATGCACACGCACGCGCACACACTAAAAAAAAAAAAAATAATCACCGGAAAAATGTGATGAGATGACGCACACAGTGTGACATTGGAGAACATTTAAAAAATAAAAATGGACATCATAAAGCAGATGAATCATACCATCTAACATTGTAGTCACCCACAAGTGAAAATAGTACATCTCATTAATGTGAAACAAAATAAATTTGGTAAAAATACTGATTTCGACCTTGTATAAAAGCCCCGTCAAAGGAGCTATGGTGAGCTTGGTAGGTGATCGGCTCTCATTAGCTCCAAAACGAACGACTCTGTACCAAATGAATGAACCTACAGTTGAGGTTGTTATACAGAGGTTGACTTGGAGGAAGCAGAAAGCACTCGCTCATGTTTTCAGTTTTAGTTTTGTATTTTTCTGATGAGCAAATTTCCACAACCATTGGAAAATAGAATTTGTTTTTCGTTTGCAGTGCTGTTTATTTACATTCGCAGATTGCAGGCATTGTATTCTGTTCATAAAAACATCTTGGTTATTTTTCAAATCAATCGCCTCCTATTATCACATCCTCGTTTTATGTATCGAGTTTGCAATTCAACCATCCATTTTTTGCAATACTTAAAATACCTATCGCCAGCCAATCGAAGAGGTTTGTACTCTCCATTCAGTATACAAAAGAATTGCCTCAATTCAGCATTTTCTTATTTTCAGATTTTTGGGGGAGCATGATAGAGTCATGGTGTGGCGTGTCTGCTTCCTTGTTCTGAGGTTTAAGATTCAAATATCAGCTCGTCTGATCTTCCTGGGCTTGTGTGGGTTTCTACAGGAAATCAGGTTGGCTCACACATTCTTCCCAAAAAATGTTATGCAGTTAGACATTAAATTAAGATTATCAAGACCTCATCGATGTACCTACAGGAGCATTTGTTTTTATGTATTAGCTGCCACAATAGTTGTGAATGGACTGAGTAAAAATTTGTATTTCTAAATATTTATGTCTTGTGCAAACTTGAAGCATGATGTAAAACTGAAGGGTGTATTACAAAATATCAAAATGTGTAGTACAATGACACGTAACAAGAGATATAAACTAGGTAGCCCAAAAAAAAAAAATGTTTTGACAAACGTGTGCCCGCCGTGCTTCATTCAAAGCCTTGGAGTACTTGATAGACTGCAGGTGATCAGCGAATGTTCCTCTCCTTGTGAGGATGGTGTCTTCCCTCCATGCTTGGTGGATTCTGCAAGTTCTGGACCTTGGGTCAGCCTCAATGAAGCAGACCTCCTCTGGTGAAGATCTTACTAGAGCCATCTGGGAGGGATTCAGCAGCAGCCACTGATAGATTCACAGAAAATGGGATTTAAAACCATACATTCGCAAAACACTATTTTGTATTGTGTAGTGCAGTCTATCGAGGATACAAGTTGTGATGACGAGTGAACTCAACAATCAGTGGACAAATGTGGCTGCATAAACTCAAAATTTCACATATTGGGAACAGTCCATTATTATTACAGTAGATGCAAAAAAGAAAAACATGTGGAAGACAATACAAATGAAAATCAAGCAGCGCAGTGAAAAGAATTGCCATTTTCCGACTTTTTACATGGTTTCCTTACTTTAATGTTAATCAAAGAAATGTAAAAAAAAAATCCTTGTGTGGAAAAGAACGTGCAAAAGTAAATTTTTGGGAAACATAAATTTTCACTCACCACACCCAAGATGGATTACTTTAAGACCTGCTCAATCAAAATTTGCTTAACAGAACCTCAGTTCTAATTAATAATTATGAATATGCACTAACTGTTTGTGAAGACACTGATTTTTTTTTTTATTGACATCACAAAAATTGGGCATTATTTCTTTTTATTTTTCTATAAACCTCGGTGTTATGATCCAGAAGAATCCGGAATTGAATGGCACTCACTCTGGGTGACACAGACGGAATTAGAACAAAAATAATTTATTAACTGAAAATCGCACTGGACCGACAAAGTGCAACAAAGGGCGCTGGCACAAAAAAAAAAAAAACAAAGCGAAATTAACCAAAAAATGCTTGCAAAAAGGCAAGGATAAAGATAACGGAAATATCTTGTCGTGAAAAGATGATCCCCGAACACCGAAAGATACAAACGGAGACTAAGTCTAAACAACCAAAAAGGAGTTACATTGGATGAAGGCAAAAACGAGACAAGGAAAATAAATGTAGCATGAACAACAGTGAATGGCTAGAGAAATCAAAACTTGAGCCCAAAATCATGAGCAACACAGTTGAATAATCTGACACTGGTTGTTGTCATGGGAGTCCCTATATACTTGGCTAATTGTGATGTGTGGCAGGTGCGGCGCTGGAGTGGAACGCCCTCCACTCTTGATGACGAGATGCATGACAGGTGTGCCGCTGGAGGGAGGACCTTTCACTCTAGCTGGACGTGAAAACACAAACAAAATAGAGACATAAAACTGCCCTGTTCACATTTCCAAAGCATCACTTCGACAACATTCCTAGGAAATCTCAATATCCCAACACTGGCTAACTGCTTTAGAACACGGCCGCTGGCTACAGGGGCTACTTGGTACCCCCTGTTATAATGGCTGATGACACAAATGTCTCGTTATGAAAAGGATGGCTTCATCATGCTAGTTTCATCGTCATTATGCAATAATTTTAGAAAGAAACAAACAAAGATAAATACCGAGCACTGACAAACAATAACGCAACAATTACAGTAATTTTCTTTTATGAAGCGTGAGGGTGGGCGAAAATCAATCTCACCTATTATAATTGGTTACGTTTCAAGTTTTTCTTTCATCACTCTATCGATATTATGTTGACAGAGGGGTGGCCTATCCAGAATCTATCTGATGAACTGGACTTCACTTTCTTGGCCATGTCATCAGTATCAATGCTCGGAAATGCAAATGTGGGGGAAAATGTGCAAAACCTTTGTGTATCTTCCTTGTATACATTGTTAACTTTGTCGTTTGTTTGCTTTTGGT
Source organism: Idiotropiscis lumnitzeri (assembly GCF_059441095.1). Taxonomy (NCBI): domain Eukaryota; kingdom Metazoa; phylum Chordata; class Actinopteri; order Syngnathiformes; family Syngnathidae; genus Idiotropiscis; species Idiotropiscis lumnitzeri. The sequence continues at coordinate 16,068,005 of NC_142397.1, read as the reverse complement.
GATTTGGTTTCTCTTCTCTTATTTACATGCCCAAAACAAATATTCGCCTGCGAATAATCAATGGGAGTGATTCTTTATCACGACAGGCTGTTGCAGATTCAACATGCAGAAAACCTCCAGATGAGGGCTGTCCGAGCGTACGTTCCCGACCACCCTCGCAATGTAAAAAATCTGCATGGAGACAAATTCTATTTAAAAACTCTATATGCATGTTATTACGGGATTTATGGCACTTTATATTTTCAAAGGTCTTTAAACACACTTTTACAGTTATACAAAATCATGCGAAAGCGGACAGAGCAACTCCCGCATTTGAATACCCCAATTTAAACGGCGATGCGTGGAAGTCGTGATGCAAATGCACATAATTTCTACTTGTTACTTTCTACTGTCTATATAACACATGTTTAACAACCGGATTTACAAACAGTGTGCACTGAGGGCTGCGTCTTTCAAATGTGTGAAATAGCTCTCATCCGTTTGCGTCAATGAATATACAAGATGTGGCGTTTACACACTTGTTCATACATGGCCTCTCCTTACTCTTTCCTCTTCAGTGACTCCATGCTCAAAAGTCCTCAATTAGCTCAAAATTTCGGCAATCATTTCTGTTATCTGTGGTAATAAATGTTAATTTATTTCACAATAAAATTGATAAAAAAAAAAAATGTATTATCTTAAATTTGACACATCAATAATTTAAACCAATTGAGCCAGAGGATGGAGTTAAAAAAAAAGGTAGAACATATTTCGAGGATTTGGCTCGCAGATGTCATGTATAATAATGCGCTTTTTGTAGGGTGTTACAAAGTCAAGCGAATGTCATTGCAGCATGAAAAACAAATAAATTAGTGCAGTGTAACTCTTAGTGCTTTTTAACCCGCTTCACTCACCCAGGCTCTTTGGATGGAGCCAAAGATAAACTGTTCCCGTTGCACCTTTGCATAATTTTTCGAACAACAATATTTTTTTTAACATAACATCAAAAGCTCCACTGCAACTCAACTAAAATGTTATTTCACTGAATCAATCATGGCTCCTTTTGTTCCTCTGAAAAAATATCCAAGACAGCTCATAGTGTTTTTAGACTCTGAAGGCTTTTACGACTCGTCACCATTTGAAGCTTCAGCGAGATGACTTACTTTCTTCCGCAATCTTGGGACATAGATATCACCGTGCTCCTCTCCAAGACACTAATTCTACTTTACTCTCTGTACCCGTGTCTACTGACATTTGACCAGTCTGGATTGGACCCATGAGACAGGCATCAGCCCAGAAATGTATTACAGAGTCAAAAGGTTGCAGTACAGCTCGGCTGTTCCCGGAAGAGCAAACAGATGGCCGTCTGGTCGGTTTACAATGGACATAAAAATAATACAGTAAGTGTTGCAGTAGAATGTAAATGATGACACAGATGTATGACGCCATACCTTTGCTATAAATACTTTGTATCTCCACAACTGGGACTTTTGAAGATAAGATTCTTAATGGCAGCACAGTGACCCTGGGAATAGAACATCTGCCTGCCACAGTTCTGAGTTTTATTATTTTTCTTCATTTTCGTTTGGCATTGCATCTGCCGCTAGTTACCTGCCATTTATGTTTTTGTAATTACTACTGTGATTTTCTGTTTCATGCCTTGAGAAGGTCACATTCTGTTTGTGATTGTCTTCCTTTGGGTGTGAGTCATCTCACCTCTTTTGGTTTTATGTTTTTATTAATGCTTTTTGTTTAAATTGCTCAGTTGTGTTTTTGTAATACGGCATCCACACAATGGCATTTTGCCATTGTAAATAATTCACTGAACGTTATAAGCCATTGTTGTTTCAGGGTTGCATAAAAGCAATACATGCAAGGAGGCAAGCCTCTCTCTGAAATGCATGTTGCATCATGGTGAGACTAGATTCACATATATTTATAACGATGGCTGCTTTGAAACCCTTTTCAAAATGTGTGTGGAGCATTTTTCGAGTTTGCACAGGCGTTTCCATTTAAGCAATTGGTTCCTGTGTGGGGTCCTGTAAGACTGCCTCATGAGGTCATTTCTCTTGTGAGGACCTGACTTTTGGTCTTCAAACCGCAATGAGTGACGTGGAAATGTCCCCAAAGCATTGTGAATACAAGCGCACGCAAACACACACTTATTGCCTTGTTGTGGATGCCAATCTAGCTGTCTCTTTGTCCTTCAAAAGTAAAATGTTCCATGTGTGTGATGGCCATTTAGAGCAACAGAGTTATTCACACCCCATTTTCCAAAATAGAAAGTTAATAGTGTGTGAACTGCATCATCATCGCAATATAATTTGGCTCCAACTCCCTGTATCATCAGCTAATATTACTCATTCAATCCACACCATTTCACAATGCTATACAATAGCTCCCAATTTTTACTTTACTCATATTGGCTCAAGCATATCATATGCAGTCCCAAAGCATGTATCCTTGGCTTAACTTTCTGAGGGCTTCTCTGCATCCATTTTATTAAGCAGCACCAACCAAATGTTTATTCTTGGTACGTTAATATATACACATTCCATTTAAATCCACTGTAACCTTCAAATCTGCAACTACAGTACTCAGTTCCATATAATTTAAAGCTAACCTGAACAGTCAATGAAAATATTTATTGGCAAATCTTGAATATTTTTACAATAATGTTTAGTTATTATAGGTCTCGATTGAGTGCTGCACTTCTATAGCGGTCTTTCTGGAACATGCCTTTACTCGGAAAAAGGTTAAACATGACCTATGTGGGATATTTGGCTAGTGGATATCCTATAAGTAAATAAATAAATAAAAAATCACACAAATAGGAACAGTGCTGGTTCAACTATAGACGTTAACTTATTACAGGATGGATGGAGACTCTCTGTCTCCCACCATGATTTTAAAGTTAGAAATTCAAAATCTATTGTAAAGCCCACCCGGTGTCCCGCCTCTCATTTCTGGACATTAATGTACTCTTAATCTTGCTTTTGATGGATGAAAAATACACAAATATATAATGTCAGTATGTGATAATCCTCAGCATCAAAGATTCTTATGCCACAAACAACGTAATCGATGGAGGGTTGGCAGAGTGACTTTACAATGGCTAAACTATTTCATCAAATGTATGTCTCGAATGATTTCTGTATTTCTGTATTTTGCATGCTAGTGTTAATTATCTAGCACTAGCTGGCATCAAAACAGGCCTATCACTTGCAGGCTGAAGCCATACGCCTATAAATCAAAAGTTATATATTATTTGAAAAAGAACAATTTTAAGAAATAAATATTGGATATACACGTTATCAACTTTACCTGTAATGCTTCAATTGAGCTGTAAAAAGCTCCGTTGATCCACCCAGTGTGTGGCAGAATCACAGCTTGACAGCTCGATTAATTCCCCTGCGAACTCTCTATAGCCTACTTGACGTCACTGCAATTTGCATTTTGTGATTTGTATCCTCCGGAAGTAATCCACAGTTGTAATCTGTATGCGCAGCTGTGAATTTGTGTCTTGTGAAGACTTTGTAGCCATACCTTGAATAGGACCGATTTTTCCGGTCGGCATCTCTGCCTGTCGCACCTCCTCCACCTTTTGAAGTCAGCTGCAGGGTCGTCAGCTGATGTCACCGTTCACTGATGTTTCGCCCCCTGGCCTGGACATCTCGCGGTGACGGGTCCGTGGTTTTTGTTTTTCTTCTCCCCTTGCCACTCCATACAACTGACATCAATGGGGTGTTGAACCCCAAATGTTGTCCTCTCCCCTTAGCCACATCCAGAAACTTATTTTCTTTGCCTAATCACCTAGCTCCTTGATTGCCTTCTTCAGGCTGGCACCGGTGATTCAAAACACATGATGAAGTCGGGCTGCCTCCTGGGTCCTTCACTTTTGGTATGCACAGTAACCGCTAGGCTTCTCACTGCTTCTTCTTGAAACTGCCTCAGCTCAAGGACAAGGCGAGTCTTCTCCTGCCTGTATCCAGTGCTGAAGGACTCCAGAGGAAGTTGTTGGACGTTCTTACCAAAGTAGTCAGTGTCTGAGAAGCAACGGGGCAGGCCCAATTACTTCCTCATGTAACTGTTTGAGATGCCATCCAGCTTGCTGGTTGTGGAATATAGTATTTCTCCAACTTTCAGTGGTCACATCACCTGGGGACTTGGTAGCACCATACCTTCAGCTTTCCAGGAAGTTGGCTGCTATCAATCTTCAAGAAGCGCTCTCTCAGTTGTTTCTGCACCATCCGCTCCCATCTGCCTGATTGAGAGCAGTGTGTTTCATAAAGCTTCATTTGTCAATCACGACTTAGTAAAGCTTAGATGACTGGTTAAAAAAGTAAAACTGCTATGGTGGTTGTGAATATTATTCTTGTGAAGTGTTTTGTTTCTAGTATTTACAGTTTAAATGACTGTTTCAAAGGAGATCCAGTTTTTGCGGTACATGTTACAGGAGTTACGTGTACCAAAGACAGTTATGTTAGTTTTTTAAATGTGTTTTTATTTCTGTTATGTACCTTTAATTTAATGGTTAGTTGTTTGCCGATCTACCTTTGGAGAATCATCAACACTTAAGAACGGGGGCTACTCATGTTATGATAAAATAGTTCGGTACAATACAAGAAAAAATAAAAAAGATATAATGGGGGACACCAAAACCTTGCTGTGGGTTATATTTCACAAGTAAATAGGCTGTACCTGAACATCTCTTTCGAGAATAAAACTTACTGTAGATAACATTCAGTTTCTTGATGTTACTCAATTGGCTGATTAAATGGTATGCTAGTCGAAGTTAAATGTAGGCAAGGGTCTCATTTTTTTGCTTAATCACACCCAAATGTAAACGATGCACATCTGTGTGGATTGTGTCTTTTCACTCCAACAAAGCAATGAAAATATGTAATTAGTGCTTTGGGAACATGAGATCCATTAAAGGGGATGTGACTCGATTGAGAATCCAACAAAGCCTCATTTTGTTGACAATCAGTCTTCCCCCTTCTCGCTCCATGTCTCATTGTCTCTCTTGGTGCATTCAATCATTTGCACAAATCACTCGTTAAATTTATCAAGTTTAATGCTCTAAATATTTTAATAAGGCTTTCTGAAGAGGGTACCCATGTTTCTCGTCGCAAACATCAAAATACCAGATTGTATGGAATCAGAATCAGAAATCCCTTTATTGTCATTGTACTCAAGTGTGCAACGTGATTAGAGAGCTCCCCTCTCCAGTGCAATGCAACAATAATTCAGATAAATATATAAATTAGATAAATAAGAGAATAGTTAGTGCAATGGAAAGTAATACTGGATAGGATATATAAAAACACATCACGTTGCTGTTCTGCAAGGTAAGGGTGGTCGTGTGTGTGTGTGAGAGTCAATCTTTGTAAAGACATTGGGACTACAAATCACCAAAAATATTACCCGTTTATGTTGCAGTTCATAGTTTTTTTTTCACGAGACAGAACATATAGACATTGAAATTGTGAAAGTGCACCAACATGACATATGTTAGAAAAGTTCTATGACTGATGTCACCAACGATATGCCATACGGTTTTCTATATTTCTGTATATATATATATATATATATCAGATCCAGATTGCGCTAAATTTTATTTTTATATTTATTTTCAGTAATCCTACAGTACATCTCAGATGCTCAGGTATAAATTTCTAGTGAATTCAGTTTTAAATTTAGGGGTTCAAGAAAACACCCATGACTTTAGTTCAGCCATCTCCTCAGGATTTGGCACACTAAATAATCATCCCACTTGCACTTCTACCTTAAGCAATGTGAATGTGAATATTTCATGCAAATTATTAAATAGTAATGACATGCTACGTTAGTGGCTCTTCAGTGTGATATAAAATGTAATAGAGCCTAACACCTCACAAGGGTGGGAGGATGGTGAAACTTTTCATTCAATGGAGTTAATGAATGCAGTTATCTTCTGAGAATTTTAATGATCTAATAGCTTTCTTACTTCCAACCAAGCCTATCTGATGGGAAAAGGCACCCCTCAGTGTGCTTTATGCATTGATTATGTCCATCATCTTTACATTAGGTTCTGTGAGAGGAAAACATTTCTTTGCACTGATAAAAGGTATACATTATATTGTGTATGTATTGTATTGGAGCATCATATCGACTTTGTTCTTGTGGCAAGGCAAGGAATCTTGTTCCTGTCTCCATCCTCTATTTTCTGATACAGTTATTGATGCAGAAGGAATTTCAAGAATTCTACTGAAGACCATTGATGGGGTAAACTTGTGTAGTTTTTCTCAGAAAAAAAATACATGACTAACATAAAGCTGCGTTTGAGGGACATGCAAGGAAAATATACATATGTATAGATGTGGGGATGCACATTATCAGTGCACTCGTACGTGTGAGCGCTGGAAATTGAATCTGGCTGCTTGAGGTCAGACTATGATTGTGCTTTTGCGCACTGAAGAAAAGTCCTCCATGATTCATTCATTTGAAGCAAATGAATTGCAAGAGAAAAGTTGAAAGAAAAGAAAAGAAAAACAAAATGTGGGCCTGCGGCAGACATAAGCGGGTTGGTGCTCCTTACCGTTGTGGTCTGCGGCTATCTTCTGAGGTGCGCTGAATAGGATTCTTGGCATACACGTGGCCGGACCTGCCAGACAAAGTCGGGTGTTCTTCACGCTTGCGATCTGTAATTTTATTTTTATTATTATTATACATTTTTTTATTTTTTTGCGATAGGGCGGCTTGGAATTCATGGCATGCAGCCAAAAGCCGTGACAAGGATGTTTTTAGAAAAAAGAAAGCAAGAGTGAAAATGGATGATCAGGACCCTCAGAAGGTCCTAGCATGGAGCAGAGGGAGGAACAAAGGACGGTCGGGACCCCAGGGTCAAGCCATGTTTCAGGAACGGAGGAAGAAAAGAGAGCGAAGACACAGGAAGCAACACTTGACATGAAGGAGTGGAGGATTGATTGCCTTGTCTTGCTCATTGTGTTCACCTGTGTTTGTTTACCCAAGCCCTCGCGGGGCACTGGGTGTTAACCAATCAGCTACTTCCAACCCTTTGTGTCTTGTCTAGGTGCTCCTCATTGTGTCGTTAATTTGTTTGTAATTAGTTCCCTGTTTGCTGTCAAGAAAAACCTGCCATGATTATTTCTTTGGCAAATCATTTGGAAAATTATTTAAAATCTTACCTTTGTTATCTAGTATTACATTATACTTTGTATATAATAAATCTTTGAAAAAGAACAAATATTCAATTAATCCCATCACTAATTTATGACGCTTCGACAAGCAAGCAAATTAATCGAGATAATGCAAGCAAAAGACTGTACACAGTTACTATTTAAAATTGCATTGACAAGTTTAATTATTTAGTTGTTCTGTGACACTCAAAATATATTTGCAGTTCTTGTGGCTGTCTTCTTTTCGTGTCATAAAGAATCCCTGGAATTTTTGCATTTCATAGTGTGGGTCACGCTCCTCCCCTTGGTGACAAACCACAGTTCCTCAGCTCGTAGAATGTTCACTCTGGAAAACTGTCAATAATCGTGACATTATCAATATTTAGAGGTGGGCATTTCACAAGATTCTTCTGGTCATTCATCCGCCAGCGAACTGCATACCCATCCGTCATTTGTTAGTCCGTCATTTCTTTTAAACTGAACCAACCTCTAATCGTCCATCAGTTAATCGGTCAGAAGTTTATGCATTTCATTGGACAGTGAATTCAACTGGTGACTGCTTGCAAATGTTTTAACTCCTAAAATGCTCAACCATATACGTTTATATGAAAAAATAACATCAAATATTACACTCAAACAAAAACTGCAGATTTGTGTTGCAAAGGAAAATGAAGTGATGCCTTCTGGCTACACCTCCTCAGACAATCACAGCTGGCCATCACAGTCCCCGCAGAGATCCTATTGAAAACAAGACCACTCACTCTCACAAGCCCAGTGGGGTGTGTTTCTTTCAGTGGTCAGCAAAACGGGCGTCTGACTGAGAGGTCCGTCGGCACTCGACCCGATTCTCACATTCTTTAAGATTCTCCTCTATTTTCACCCTTCAGCGAAACGGGCGCCTATCAGTGACCAAAGGCCCTCTCTCAATACAAAAAGAAAAGACACTTTTATAGAAAGCTATCCAACAATATCTTCTCAGGTAAAGCTTCAACCTTAAAAATAAAACATAATGTAGTGCACACATCCCTTTCGGTGCAATAACACCACATAATGTGTGTCTCTCATTTTCTACGTTGTCCATCAAGCATAATAGAAAAAATGTTGGGATTCATGCAGAAAGTCACTATAAAAAAAGTAAAATAAAATAGCTAACCTAACATGTGGCCTGATTTCTGAGAGTATCCAGTCATTCATGTCAGAGGATTATCAGAGCGCTTTCCTCTTATCATTTATTTATATGGATTTTACGCACTGAGAACAATGTTGCGGTTTCTTACTTATGCATACCGACACTAAGCCTGGAGTGCTTTGTTGGACTTGTTAGCCAAAATGCGGAACCCAGTACTTCATGACATTTCCAAAAACAAGATAAGCTTTCAATGTGGCCATCTTTACTTTTAGCATGACATCCTCTTTCGTATTCAAAGTTACTTTGCCAGAGAGGCCCGACAAGTGAATAGAGAGAGGTCAAATGTGTTTTAGCGCAGAAAATGTAATCCCCGACAACTGCGGGGATAATTGCAAGACAAGAGAATATTGATTATTTTGTAATATTTTTGTGATGGGGATGATGGGGGAATGGCTGGTGTTACTGGTATGTTAGTGAAGTGGTACAAGAAAAACAGTACAAAAAATGTGCAAAATTGGTTATTAGAGTCGTAATCCTTCATTTTTCACAGTTAATGGAGAACAGAACCACCGTCGAAAAGAGAAAAAACGCGAAGGAGAGGGTGACTTTTTTGTTATTATAATTATTTTGAATTTTTATTTAAATTTGGATTTGGGGGCGATTTACGCCTCTATTACGCCGTTACGACCCCGCCGACACGTTTCCAACCTTCTAAATAAATAAAAGTTTTATGTTAAAAACACAAAATGTAGAAGGAAATCCAAGTCTATGTTGTTGTGCAAAGCGAAAGTTATTGTCATTACTTCTGTTCTCATTGCTGCTGTTTCTTCTTCGTTGTCGTATTCTTTTCCTCTCCGCTCTTAAACCCATGAAGAAGAAGCACTGTCGCCGAACGTAATCATGTCTTAACTTTTGGGTTAACCCTAACCCAACCAAACCCAAGCCAATCAAATCACGGGATTAATCAACTCATGCTCTCAGTGGTCGATCTCACGGCCGAGAACCAATCACGCGCCTTTTATGAGTGCCCGTGGGTATGTATAAAGCCTCAGAGTCAACTCATCTATTTGAAACATTGAATCATTGTCAGTCGGGCTTTGTTATTTTTGCCACACTTCTGTTATCGCTAAATTACAGTGTTTACGACCAACAGACCTTCTTCTTCTTGGCGTTGTGTCGACATTTCGCATTGGAGCCTGTCGGCTTTTCTCGACGCTGTCAGGTAACTATCGGCGTTCAGGGTGCGGTGACTCGTTCATTGAGATTCACGGTGTATGTAAAGTCAAGGAGCAAAATGGCAGAAAATCGAGAGAGAGCGAAGATGAGACTCATCAGGTATGATTTGCTTCCCATGGCCTGCCCCTTTCCGGGGTGTCTTGTGTTATCCAGGAAACGTGTCTCCTTCTCACAGCAAAGAACCAAGATTTAATGATTTGACTCTTACTAATAAATTATTTATTTTCTCAACACAATCTTACTGTTAATCCTGCTGAAGCCTTGGGTTTACATATATTTCAAATCTTACTTTTTAGCATATGAAAGGTTTATTGGTAAAATTATTTTAAGGGTCTTCATCAAATCCACCCCACGCCAGGATGTTTTAGTTGTGTTGAAGGACAAAAGTTGGACTTCCTCACAGAGGCCTATTGCGCAGTACCCTGCAAATAGCATAATGGTATTTTGCATTCAAAAGGACGCTAATTAAGCTTTTGACTACATTAGCATTCAGTACATTTCTACAATTAATATGGCCTTGTGTTTATTTGTCATCATTGTCTTTAGTTAGTTGCCCCATTCTGAACTACTGTTACAGTTATGACAATTAGATTTCAACCGCATACTAAATAATACACATTGTGAAATGTGCACAGGGACAATTTGAATGCCAGCGGCTGATAAAAACTGTGTTCACTTTTGCATACAAAATAATGAAGTCAATGCATGCATAATAAATGAAAGTGCCTAATGCGAAGTGAAGCAAGTGAAGCAGGACATAAAGATGCTGACTATAAATATGGTTATTAGATTTATATGATTGTGGTACGAGTGAATCTTTTATTTTTCTGAATATATATCAATAGCAGCACGATGCTCGACTGGTCCGCACATCCGCCTCACATTTCAGAGATTGTGGGTTCAAATTTGGACGCTACCTTTCCTGTGTGGAGTTTGCATGTACACCCGGTGTCTCTGTGGGATTTCTTCGGGTACTCTGGTGATCTCACACGTTCCAAAAATATTTATGGTAGGCGACGGTAATTTATTACTCTGAATTTTTTATCGGTGTGAATGTGGATTGGCTCCACAGCCATGACTGCAGTGAGGATACGCAGTAGTGGATGGTAATGGAGCTAACATTCCACTTTTTTTATGTTAATCAACAAGCTCTCTGTCCAAGTAACGCTCAAACACTCTCGAGACTAGTTTTACTGTGCACACACTGCAACGACAACCAGTGATGCAGTGACTAAAATGGAGACATTTCTGGGGAAAATAGGGTATCTCTTCAAAATAATTTCCCCTTCTAAAAGCATCGTCTTAAAATTGTCAGGATTGGTTACAAAATTGGACAGAATGCGCCAGTTGATTCTTTTCCTTGTATTATAAGGATGGATGCCATTGGAATACGTGGCCAGACACTAACCATGCATGGAAGGCTTGTAATCCCATTGAAGCCGGCTTCGAGCCCATTCTCATACTCACTCCGGAGAGTTGATCCATAGTTGTCAGAATTGTACGGTGAGAACTCACGTTCACGGTCTATTGTGACCCACACAGCGGATGGGTGGCGAGCGGGGGGTAGTTTTTCCTCTCACTTTTGCAAGTCACACCGTCCTAGTTTTCAAATTTGCCTGATACATCAATGTTACCAACTGAGAATTTCTTTTGCCCCTCCACCCCAGAACATGATTTTACCTCAATGTTTCAGTGTGGCCAGAAGAATTCGAGTGAAAGGAGGGAATTGTAGAGGTTCATTTTATTTTGCTAATGTCAAATATATGCAATTAGTTACGTATGCATGAAAAGTACAACCTATATGTTAGGGATTGTTACTGTTTGACTAATCAAGGAACATTCAATTGGTGGGGAAGGATTTAAAAAGTGAAAAAAAACTATCTGGGTTCTGGAAACAAGCATCATTGCTTGTAGAGACATAGGTCACTTGCACAGGATGTTTTGGCATTACACGTTGTATTTGTGTTTGTATTGTTATTTTAGCAAAACATTTGAGAACGATAAATCTGAAATTTCACTAGGGACCGGACTGTTTATTTGACAAATTGGACATGGGTTGGCTTTTCTATTTTGGAAAAATAGTTTCCCTGTATTATGGCGACAAAACATATTGAATGTATTCTTTGTTTTAAATTGATTAATATTCTTGTTTGTGTTTTGCGGAATAATTCCTAAAAGCTTGAGCTGTGGTCACCTCAAATTATACATTGACCACTACCAATTAACCAACTGTTTTTTATGCTACACTATCCAAATATTCAGAGAAAGAGTTGTCCTTTGTATGGTGTCATAAGGGATGGGTAGTCTCATTTTAATGATACTGCTTTGATCCGGTGCATTAACTGCATTTTTATTTGTACCTATTTTTGTTTAGAAAAAACAAAACCAATATAATAGAACTAATGTTGCTTTTTTTTTAAAAATTATTTGAGAAATGTACTTGTCTTTCAACTAGAATGACACTAATATTTAAAAAACAATCACAATATAAACAATTGGTGTAAAAGCGAATTTGTGTAGAGCTTCAAGGCTGGCAACATGGAGTTACTAAATAGATATCCTGATGGAACAAGTGTCAACATAACTGTCTCTGCTTGGGAACACGACATAAAGTACACAGTACAACGACAATGCACAACAAACCGCAGCTGAAAATCAACATCAAAAGAAGGCCTGTATGGAGTAAAGTCTCAGATCATGCTGACATTTTATTGAGCAGTGTGGAGAGCACTTAAGAGGAAATGGACACACCGGGGTCTGACAGCTGAACAGTGATTGTAACACTTTCCTGAACAGGAGATGCCCATCCTGTTGTCCATTGTATAGCTACGTTATATTTAAAAATTGGAAAGGAGCATTTTTCCGGATTCTTGCCACCACCAAAGTGTAATTAAACTCATTGTCTTGAATTTGCAAAGGTGCAATATGCAAAAGTACAGTAATTCCCACTCCATTTTGCAGCATGTACGATCCTATACTTGCACGGTCCAGACATCCCTGGTTGCGGTCAGTCATCACCAGTTTAAAGTGAGAGCTACAGTATCTGGTGCCAACTGCAAGGTTAATAGCCAGGGCTGCCCATCTTCTGGCTCGTGCACTCTTTAGGTAATAGACGAGTAATGTTCAATATTGTACTCGCACAGCACTTTGAGCCTTGCCTCTTTTACTCTTGGGCTATGTTCACATTATTTATTTATTTTTTATTTTATTTATTTTTCTTTGTTATTGATGCTATGTGAACAGCACAATTCCAATTCTTTCAAATGCAACTCAAGTCTTTCATATTTGGATATAATTTGAAATGTCGCACGGACCTCCATGTTCTATTTGGAACGCTGCCATTGGTTAGATTTTTAGAGACATTGACAGTCAATCTAATGGTGTAGTCGATCCTGGGTTCCTTCCGATGTATGATAATGCTTGATATCATGTGACTGGAATGTGTAAACGGACCTGCATGTCAAACGGACGGGCCTGTCCATTCCCCAGACCTGAATCCAATCAAACACCTCTGGGATCTCGTGTCTTGCTCCATCCACCATGGCAAAGATAAGTGTCAAAAGTGAGCTTGCCCTCTTTTTTTTAGCTTCAATTTCTTCTCTTATTCTTTACATTAATCCTTTAAATCTGAACAGTAAGTCTTGGAGGTGTTTTAAGAGTTAAAATGAAATGTGATGTATTAAGACTATTAAAAACCCAGCAGCATATAGAGTAGTTTAATAAGATACTGATGTCCACTCAGCAGTTTCCTCTCAGCACTACTCAATTCTGCTACTAAAACTTTACATAGGGAGAGTCCCCTCTCTGTATATTGAGTATGTATATCTGAGCATAATATCCAGAAGCCTCATGCTGCCTAGTGAATGAAAGTATAAGTGGCCACCCAGCAGCGATAATAAAACACATTAACAGAGCTCTTGGATACAGTATGTACATTAGATGATGTGCCTGACTGTAATTGACCTGACATGTTGTAGTTGTGGTAATAATGTGAAGGACCACATTGAAAATAGTACATTACCTACATGAATTGTGCAAAGGAAATTGTATTGACTCAGAAACACAGTCAGCTGCTTTGTTCAACCAAACATTTACAATAAAACAAAAAAAGACGGTGTTTTATTTCAGAAGAAATGCCGCCACTGGTGGTGTAAACACAATGTGAATATGGATTGATGAATTTATGTTGTCCAAAGACATGCTGATCATTTTCAAATAATTTTATTTTCTCTTCTATCGCCCACGTTTGGTGTATAAAATGGAGTTATTAAATTGAACAATAGCATAAACAAAATCCGCCGACATGGAACAACCCCAATCGTTTCCTGATTTTTCCTCATTACATGCTCCACAGTACTCAACCCCAATTTAGTTATGCGATAGTGTCCTCCCCAAGGAACTTATAAGGGCTTTTCAGTTGCTTGACAGCTGTTTTCAGACTGTAATCACTCAGATGCACACATACCAACATACTTTTAGAAAACAAAGCAGACAGAGCATGAAAATCATTCTTAGAAATGAGTCATTGGGTTTTCATAACAAATAAGGTTCCATTACTAACTCCATTACAAAATATTGGACAATCAAATTGCCCCGTACGTGTGATTTGGTTGTGTGACGAGTTGTCTGTCTTTATATCCACTTAGATTGGCTGGCAAGTAGTTCAGGGTGTACCGTGCCTACCGCCCAAAGTGAGCTGGGAGAGGGCCCAGCATGTCTGACCCTCGTAAGGATAAGCGGATCAGATGATAGATGGGTGGAGAGTTCCTCTCATCTTTGCTCTCTCCACTCATTTCACATTCATCTCGCTGCATGTGACCCAAGAAATTCTCTGAACCGGTGTACATTTGGGCCATTGACAGGGAGTCCTGCAAAATGTGCAAAACATGAGATTTTTTAACGTACGAGTTTTTTGTTGCTCCATCCATACACTATCATTTGAAAAACATGCAGCAGTGTTATACTGCGATGGTCCAGCTATTATTCGGCCTCCAATCAATTTCCTCTGTTCTGGATATTCTTAGTAACGATGACTCTTTGTGGTCCAATTGAGAGGCAAGTTTCCTGTCATCAAATGCAGATCAATCACTGGCACTTATATTTGATCTGTGCTCAAGGAATTCTTTGTACACTATATAAATCATGGATGGAAAACGTGAAATCAAGCTTTGCTGCTTCATCCAACATGTAATGAAACAAAATATCATTCTGCATTATCTACGAATTTCCATATTACTCTATCCTTATCTTTTGCAACATTTTGCCAGTCCGTCATTCATCATCCGTCAGCGGCCAGGGAACCCGTTTGTCATTTTTTCAGGCTGAACCAAACTGTAATCATTACTAGTTCACCCCGTCGTGTTATTTTAACCGCAGTACAGTCATCGCTTTCTGTCAGTAAATTTTACCCATTTGCCAGTCCGTCTACCATCAGTTGTCGCCTGGTTGTTCTCCTTCTTCTTAGGTTATTGGGAGAGTACAACTCTTTGTTGCCACCTAGTGTACAGGAAGCGCAAAACAATTGCATGTCCAGCCAGTCACTGGAAGCAACTGTGCTTGTATTAAGTCTGCGAACGAACACAAGTGGCAGGCGGGGTGTGTTTCTGTCGGTCTTCAGCAAAACAGCCGTCCGTCAGCAACGGACTGAGAGGTCTGTCGGCCTCACAGCTTTACGAAGACTGACAGGCAGTGCCAGGTGAGTCACACCACAATTTGTGAATGGATTGTGGACGCTTGGGCTAACCATTAGCCATGTTAGCTAACGCTAATGTGTCTTTGAGTTTTTATTTCTGAAGATCCACACGGCAACGAGACTGACTGACATTGATGAGAGGGAACCCGTTGTGTTAAATACTCCCCTTGCTCCCGTTGCCTTTTTAACATTTGCTAGCATGCATGCTCGTGTGCGTTTTAGCGTGCATGCATGCTGATGCATGTTTCAAGATGGAGTATGTTTTACCATGTCTGAGCCCTATGCATGTCTTAAATGCAGAATTAGCCCCCGTAACTGAGACAGCACGTTTCAATATGGTGTGCCTTATGGTCATGAAAATACTGTAGTTATTGCATTTATTTCCCAGTGCTGAGTAGAGCACATCAATAAATGCTTGAATTGAAAAGCAAGGATTCTTCAGACAACAGGAAGGCACTAATGCAAATTCCTTATTCATGAGAGCTTCCATGGCAGAGACAATGATACAATGCTTTAGTGTAATAACACTCTGTCACACAGCAAGATAGTTTAATTTTCAATGTAAAACATTTTCTACTGCTACTTCCACTCATCAATCATCAGCTGTCATATAAGGATAGTGAATGCAATATATTCAGTGGTGACACTGTTTCTGTCTTTGTATGACTTGGTTCCGCTCTCCACTGAGACTTCGTGTTTCTTTTTCACAGGTTTAAAGCTACTGAACAGCTGCGACATCTTTTTATTGGTTCTCATTTGCCTTATCCCCTGCAGCAGGTGCCAAATCATATTCTTCAGATCTGCTGTAGCATGTCTACAGAAACCCAAGAAATGAATGTAATGTGTCCCAGTGCTAAGAATAATAACCTGCTCTGTAGCCGATGGGACTAAGGCTGGGATGAAAAATCTGACTGTGAGACACAGTTTTTAAAATGGGATAAGAGATGTGCAGCACTATACCTTATTTATTTTGACAGGTGCAGTATTGAAGACTCCCTGACCAGGAGCGAAATTAAATGTGCATCTACAGGGTCAGACTGTAATGTAACAGGGTCAGAACATCATTAGCAAATGTCACAACTCTGATTCACACCGTAGGATAAATGTGACATCAAGGCACCCTATTCACCAGAAACCAACCTATTAGTATTCAACAGTCTTACAGATACAACCCACAGAATTTCTAATGGAGCATCAACTCCACCCTTGACTGAGGATTTTTTTTTTGTGTGTGTGTGTAAAGGTCACTCTGAACCCAAGATACAGTCTGACAGTCATATTGACTATATGACACTGCTTCAGAGGGACACTTGTAAGTTATTAACAATCTTTAAAAGTCATTTGCAGTAAATGCACAACTTTATACGCAACCTCCCTCCGCCTCATAAAAAATCGGTTTGCCAAAATACACAATTATATAATAATAATACAGGCCCAATTGCAAAGATAATAATAATAAAACAATTTTACCCTTACAAAGATAATACTCTATTCAATAATTCACAGTTATGGTTGTTGATGTCATGGAGGAAAATATTCATGTGCATTGTTGTGGTGCAATTGTAAAAATGTACAGTTGAAGTTCGTCACACTGACAGGTGTCTGGAATATTATGTTCAAGTGTCATGTAGCTAAATAAGTTTACCCAAACTATTAGAAACAACTCTCTGTACAATTCTGATTCTGCTGTCATAACAAATGAGGCCACTGAATTCAATTTCTTGGACTTCACTCCTTTGATTCAATGTTGTAGCGCCTCCCAACAGACAGGATACAGAAAGAACAACAGATGAGCGAGGAGGGACACATGTTTGTAGAACTGTGCCATTTCCCCTCCATCATTTCATGGAGATGTCAAGGTCAAGACCTATCTACTATAAAATCCTTGAAAAAAAACATTTGCGCTCAAGTCCATGGGTCATTGTCGCTACCTGTTCTCATTATCCCTAATCCCCATGTGTCGTCCAATCAGCTCTCACCAGCCACTAGTGTCTTGTCCGGGTGTGCCTCGTCGTCTCGTTAGTCTGTATTTGGTTCCCTATCTTTTATTCGGTCGGTCTCTGAGTTCATTCCCCATGTTTGTTACCTTGTTTACCAGGGGTTTTGTACATTTTTCTGCATCCCTCCGACCCGAGTAACTTTATTTACTCTTTCATGCAATATTTTACTAATAATCCCCTAAATCTTGATTCCCTTGTCTTTTTGCCTGTGCTTGGGTCAATGGCTGCTCAGCACCATGAAAAATCCCTAAACATGACACAGTTGATGAAAGATTATGGTACACCACTGGATTGGTCATCAGTCAATAAAGGAGACACATAGAGACAAACAAGTGTTCACACTCCATTCGAATCTTCAAAAATGTAACTTGCTTGTTTATTTATTTATTTTTTTGTAACGTAAGCAAGTCACACTATCTAAACTGCTAAACAACTCAGAACTTGTAAGGCAGACATAGCTACAATTATTCCAATGTGCTGCCTCCATTTGCATTATTTAGTATACAATCTCATACTTAAAGAAAAGATGTTACAATCTTAAAAAATCAAATCACACACATTACTAATTGAATAATGCGTAATTATACATTTTCATCATTTTAAATACCTTGTCCAGAACCAATTCAAATTGAATCAGGCCATTCATGATGGCTAGTGCAACTCAATTGATTTGAAGGACATTTTACTGTAGTAATTTAAAGCTTGATGCTTGTGCCTTGTTCATATGATCACCGGAAAATAGGTTTTGAGTATTTTATTTTTGGCATTAATGTTGAAGAAGAATGGAAAGACCTTGCTCTGTACATATGTGCTCTCTGGTTGCGAAGATTGAATTTGAATTTGTACTCGATAATCTCTGTTTATTTTTATTCAAGCAGCAATATACATATCAACGAGCCTTTTAACAGCATCAGTCAAGGACGGCTGCACGTCACTGGGGGCTCGAGAACCACCAACCGCTCACTTGTTTTTTTCCCCACACTATCGTGCTGGTCTTCCTCTTGACTGACAGTGTCAGTGTTGTCCATTTTCTCTGTTATCCAACTCTTTTCTCACTCCTCTCTGTCTTCCTTGTCTATTATCAGCTGGCAGCAATTGTCTCCAGAAGTGGACTAATGGCCATGTGTGTGTGTTCGGATAACACAATGGCTGCTGAACTGACTCTGGCTGACTTCAGGGAACCCTAGCAGGCTGAGTTATATATATATATATATATATATTTTTTTTTTTGAATGTTGACCTGGACCAAATGGGTAATTGTTCCCTAATCAAAACTATCGGCCCTGCCCTTTTTGCAAATAACTGCTATACCACAATTATTACATATCACATACAACATGATGCAGACTGAAAAAAATGTCTTGGCTTTTTTAAATTTTAACTACAAACGCGTCTGCGAAACATATTTCATTATGTGATGCATAATAATAATATTATTATTATTATATTATTGTTGTTTTTATTATTATTACTATTCTCATTACTATATATTGTTTTTACTTGTGTGTGAGAGACGTAATCCCTAAATTATGTCCCTGACAACCCCCCATAGCACATTTGAATATTTCTAGTATACTGATGTGAAAAAGGAAAAGCACATTTGCTATCAGATGCAAATTATCCTGCGACTTTTGCTTGAAGCAGAAGTTCTTATCTCATGCTGAGCAAATTTGAAAAATGTTCCAGTTTTGACATTTAATTTAGCAAATGTAGTATTATGATACATTCCTTGTTCAATAGCAAGATAAAATGGCTTTTTTGCATTTATTTCACTTGTTACTGTTTGTTTAAGAGTGACAAGCAGGGCGGGCCTGGTTTCCTGGGGACCCAATGCAAAAATCTGATGATTAATATGACCGTCGTGAGACGGGTTAGTTTTACCCTACTGATAATGTGTTGCCGTGGTCTGTGTTGTTTTTTGTTTAGTATTTAGTTTAATGTTTTTCCTTGTTTAGTGCGTGTTAAATCCGATTGTGTTCACCTGTGCTCATCGTCCAACCAATCAGCTCCCTCCTCCTTGTCCAGGTGTTCCTCGTTGTCTCGTTACTTTGTTTGTATTTAGTTGCTTGTTTACTTTCACTTCTTGTGGGTCCATTGTCGTTGTCCCTGTCAGATGTTGCTCACGTCCATGTGTCCTGTCTCCTGTTTAGTGTTTGTCGTCTGGTCCTTAGTGTGTTTCCTTTCTCTTAGCCATTTTATTTAGTTCATTTCAAGTCCTTGTTTCGTTGAACTCAGTTATTTTGCACTTTGATCTTTTTGTTTTTCCCAGTCCCTTGTTTGGCTTATTTACTGTCTATTAAGTACCATTTAAGGTACCACTGCCTCGCTCCCTGCGTTTGGGTCCTCCTCCACCTCAATCGTCCATCACGCAAAACCTGACACTTATATCAGATAAGAAGAGTGAGAATTAAGGGATGAATGACTATCGGCCAGTAGCCTTCACTCCGAAAAACAGGTGGTGCTTTGGGAAGGTGATTATCAAAAACGAGAACCGCTCCCCTGATGATGCCATTCGATCAATGACTATGTTTACAGGCAGTTGATAACCCGTTTAAAACCTAAATATTAGCAGTATTAAGGTTTTTAAAAGCCATATAAACCGGCACAATTATTTGCGTTCTTAAAATGTTTAATATCATCACTAAGTTACTCCTTTTCTTATCCGACTATGTGCGCATTAGTGAAGATTGTAATAGCAATTGTCAAGCAATAACATTTTTTTACTGATTAATTGAAAAAAAATCATTAATTAATTGTGATTAATCACATTTTTCAACTACTAATTTTTGTGAAGCTTGTAACACACATTTACTTGAATAAAATATTGGAATGAATGGAAAAAACACCAAATATGAAGTATATTTTAGTTCAGAGATGGTTATAATAGCTTTGTTTGATCCTTGAATACGATCCAAACGGAGTCAACTTTGCAGGCATTTTTCAACAAACAAAACTTACATGTAGGTCTGCCTACAAGCACCACACTCCAGCAGTGTTGCTTTGCAAGGACCGGTGTTAACTTGAGCAGGGTGTTTTGTTCTGTGATGATGCGCTAAGGATGTACAGCTAATGTGGTACAATATTTGAATTTGGCTAAGCAAAGTATGCAAATTATTTATATATATATAATTCAAATAGAATAAAAAAATCTTGATTTTGTTAGGCCAGCAGAGAAGGCCACCACTGTATAAATCTCGTCAGTGATCCACACATCCCTTTCCTACCTGGACAGAGGAACTACTATGTCTGCCTGCTCTTCTTGGATGTCACTTACCCCCTTCTACACCATCATCCCACAAAACCTCATGCAAAAGCAGAATTTTCTTGTTCCTGGAATTCCTGACTACCCGGCCACAGACTGTCAGGATTTTAAACACCTCCTCCATCACCTTAACACTGGCTTCCCCCAGAGCTGCATGCTGAGCCCCCTCCTGTTCAGAGTGCTGACCTGCTCTGCGAAGTTACCGAGCTGTCATCTAGTGAATTTGAGTGTACGATTCAGCAGTAGACGCATCATGAACAATGATGAGTCTGAGTCCAGAGAGGAGGTAAGAACATATCGGGGACTGGCGCAGCCATTGCATCGTTGGTGGGTTCCTCGCTGCTTTATGTGACGAGCGGGCTTCGTACGTGCTATTGTTAATCATTTCGCTAGCTTCTGTTTTTAATATTGGTGTAATACAAGTGTCAACTCCCAAGTTTTTTTTATTTCTACCATCTGTATGGCCTGCTGCCGGTCCAAAGATTTTTATGTATGATTTTAAATCAGTGCTTGGGGACCACTGATTTAAAATCATACAAAAATACGTTAAATCCAAAACAAGCAGGTGTCAGAATAGGAATGTGTGATTTCTCTTGATGTGTCCAATGGATCAAGTCTTCTCATGAAAAGACTTTTTTCCCCCCTTTTTCTGACCAATATATATCTTTTGGTCAGTAATCAAAGCCACAGTAGCAGACGTGAAACTCCATTACTTTGCAGCACCCATCTTAAATCTCATGACACATTATTCATTGGAACTCTATCAGTGAGCACCTAGATCTTAGCTGAAGCAGAAAGCATCACTGATAAAAGTGCGGCGCGTTTAATGTGTCAGAATATTTTGTACGTGACAGAACAGTAAATGTTACACTTGAATTTTTTTCAATGTGTTAGTTCTCTTGCAATTCTAATACAATTTATAGGGACACATACAATATATTGACACACACACACACACACAAAGTCACTATATGGAAAACATATTTCATAAGACACTAATATTATTTATTACATGATTGTATATACAGTGTTGTCACAGGTTATAAAATGAGTGGCTGTGCTGTGAACAATTTTTAATCATTGATCAGTTTTTCTCTTCAGTGGTTGCTTGTGCTTATCCATCAAATAGTCTTGAATAATTATATACTTATTCAAGAAAATAAAAACTGTATTATCAGCCTCTGCCCATTCTGGTGTTGCTCCATTTGCGTGGGTGTTTGAGGGAGCATAAAAAAACACACATCCAGATGAATTTGAGCACTCGTCCTGCACCATCCCAGATGGCAGTAAACTATCATAGCCTGGTGGTTTTATTGCTTTTAGAGCATAAGGAAATAGAAGCCTCGCATAATTAAACTGTTTTAGGATGCTGCTAAACAAAAAGCACCTACCTCGTTTTTTTCCCTCCATTTTTTGATTGCAAGTCTCTTACAGTATGACTACTAATGAGCCAACTACAGATTCATAATTTCGATGAAGTAGCCATGTTTAAGGACATTCTGTATTCATATGTAAATATCAGCATGTGTAAAAATGACTCACTGATGTAAGATTCCCATCTTTTAAATTCATCGTAAAACTCATTTTTATTCTTCGGCTATGGACTAACCATGAGACAGGGTTTTGGTTTTGCTGATTTTGTGCTTTTTACTGTCTCCATTATTAATTTATTGTTTGTTGTGTTATGACTTATTTTTGCTTCATTGTATAGCACTTTGCATACACTGGTGTCTTAAAGTGCTCTATAAATACAGTTGAATTGAGTTGTGTGCTATTCATTGTGCGATGGTGAGGGGAAAAAAAATCTAGTTTTTACAAAAATGCTTGTGTTCGATATTGACTGACACTGTCAAAGTTTCATGAAATGAAGAAATGATCGGGAAAGAGACTTGCTTGTTGACGAGGGGAGCTTACCTGAGTCTACATCACGTTAAACATTCCTGACAATTCCGTCATCTTAAAAGGAAGCTAAAAAAAAAGTCAAATAATAATAATAATAATAATAATATTCCCTTTATTAGTCCCACAATGGGGAAATTCGAGATTCGAACCCAGGCCTCCTGGGGAGACTGGGTCCGGAACGCGGCGCCTTAGACCACTCGGCCATCCTGGCTGTTTAATAAAAAAATTTAAAATACCCCATTTGCTACTCAATAATTTCCTCTTTTAATCATCAAATGAAGTCCACATGGCATTCTTAACCTGGTAATACATGAATATTAATTTAAATAAATATTGAATTCCTCTCAGTTGTGACACCAATGATTTGACAGCAGAGAGATGCATTTCAAATGGAGTGGTAGGGATTTAGGTTTTATTGCAATGTCACTTTGACAGACAGTTGGGGACATGGCAGCAATTGGTCAGTTTATAGAGAGATCAGAAAACTGACAACACTTGACACTCAAGGAATTTCAATTTATTTATGTTCCCAGATTTGAGACAAATTAGCCTTTTACAAAGTGACAGTCTATAAAAAATGGGTATGTATTTTCGAGCACATTTAACTAATTGAGCTTTAATCCAGCTTTATTTTCCCACACTGTTAGAGAAGGAGCGAGAGGGAGGCCTTTTATGCAACTAGCAATTAGCCTTGCGGGGAAAAAAAACATAATTGAATATATGAGGAAGCAGCAGGTGATCAAAAATAACAATTGCATCAAGGGTGCATTTACATTTAAGTCGAACTGAGGGCTGGCACAATATGTGAGAGAATGATTAGAAAAGGCCGCCAGCTTTGTGCTTCCATCTCCGAATAAAACAGCCTCTTTGTCGGAATTATATGTGAAATTCACAGAAGAATAGGAAACAGGAAGTGGGATGCATCCCTGTATAATCTTGTCACACATCAGAGACTTGGGGATTTGTCTTGGCAAAGAACCATCATCCACTTTCGAACAGCCTGTTTCAGTGCAAGGTCCAAAAAAAAAAATCCCCACATGACCACTTGACAATAAACAGATGGCGGCTGAACAGAAAACAATGTGGCGACTTTCGACTTGTCCTTTCAGGGGTCACAGCAAGCCACTCACCTGATTTGATTTTTTTCGCAGGCTTGGGGACCAGCAGTGGCTGACCGGGAATCAAACCAGCAACGTTATCGTTTTCGAAAACAATAACTTTCTTGAATACCGATGCTGTTTTTCTCTTAAAGTTTCAGATCAATCCATTTTATGATTACCTGCGCCCTCTGCATTTTTCTGAGCAGCGTATAGTTTAAAAAAAGAAAAGTTCCCAAATTATTCAACTTGCTGACTCGAATAAAAAGGCATGCAATTATAGACCAGAATAAAACATCTCTGTATTCACGCAGCAAACACAGCCATTTAATCAAGAAAGGAAGTGATTTAGAGGTTGGCATGTCTGGCTCTCTAGTGGACTTGCAATACATTCATATCAGTGGCAGCTGCTGCACTTTTCTTCAATATCGAGTGTCGTGAAAAAGTATTTGTCCTTGTCTCAAATTCTTACTTTTGGCATAGTTTCCCCTCTTTCATTTTTAAGATCATCAAACATGTGGAAATGTTGAACAAAGGTAACATAAATAAACAAATTGCTGTTTTTAATTTAATAACATGTAATTTATTAAGGAAGAAAAATCTGTTGAAAATTCCAGGTCACCATCTGAAAAATGTACTTGCCAACTAAACCTAATAAATGGTTAGGCCATCCTCAGCAACAACTGAAATCAAACGTTTTCAGTCTTACACTATGTTTGGACATTTTTTTTTTTGGTCCAGTCTTCTATGCAGAATTGCTTTAATTCAGCAACACTGAAGGATTTTTTTTTAGCCTGGACATTTTATGGTCAAGCCACAGCAGGTACGGACTTTAATGACTTGCAGTTGTGTTTTGGATCATTGTCATCCTGCTGCAGAACCTAAGTACGCTTCAGCTTGAGTTCTCAAACAGGTAGCCGAACATTCTCCCTCAGGATTTTTTTTCATTAATTTCAATCTATGAATTTGCTGTGGCTCATCATTTAAATAACCCTTGTCCGATTAAATGGTTTATTCACAGACTTTCCAAAAAAGTGTTAAGCTTCTCTTTCATAAATGTTGGAATGAAATTGTGTTAAAATGGATAAAACAGTGAACTTTATATTAGCTGGCTGGGAGCTCAACATCTCGGAGCTTCTGACCCTAGAATGACCCCAACTGTAATCTTTAAATTCAACCAGTGAGGTCTAGGCATCGGGGGGGAATAAATGAGCACTAAGCATCAACCTCTGGAGCTCCTCTGAGAACCAGAGCAAAATTGTTACGTGTACTCTTGGTCATAAACATTGTATAGGACATGCATAGCATACTGCATACAAAACTTGTACAATTTGTATCGAGATCGATATTTAACATTTTTAAGGTTTTATAAAACGAAGTAATATTGCACCTTTTACCGCAATATAAATGTCTTATGTCATTTCTTTTTTGTTTTCATTTAAAAAAAATACTTAAATTTCCATTATTAAAATACAACCTGAGTACATTATACTGTAATGTCATGTAAATGTAAACTAACTGGATAGACCAACCGTTGCAAGATTCTGTATTCAGCAAAGCACATATGAGGTCAAAGTCTTCAAGGCCTTCTCTACTGGCCTAACATAATCAAGAAATCATGATTAATGATGATTAATAAGTTTATTTTATATATATATATATATATATATATATATATATATATCGTGTTCAGTGATTCGATACTCACTTGTGACAGGGCAGGGCTATGCGGAAATCGTTTTTCCCGGGGACTGTTCATATATCTGAAATGTATTCTTGCTTTTTCAACCCACAATGGCCGAAGGAGGGAAATGTGTCTGATTTTAGATATATTTACAAACCCATTTTGCAGACTGACCTTTCAAAAGATGGTCTCACGTGAGCCGAAGTGAGTGTGTCTGTATATTATTTCTCCAGCCGTGGCGTCATAAATGATATTAGGTATTATGAGTGGTATTTATTCAAATTGGGCTACGTAGATTTTCACTGAAGGCCTACGTGTGAAATGAACGGCCGTCCACTGTGATTGTGTGATGTGTATTCTTTAAGTTGTACATGTCCAACAACTTTAGGTGACTGGTGCTTTAATATCTCATTTTCTATAAATCTGCACCCCACAACAAGAAACAGAGGCTCTCCATCATAAAGCACACCCCAAAATTGAAAGGAATGCACTCAGAGCAGCAATAGCCTTCATTTCTCTGCACTGTCATCTCTAACACCTCTGCTCTAAAGCAGTAAGTAATCCTTTTTATTTGACTTGGTGCAAACTAAAGTGCTCTCTTTGTTGGATTTTTAGGATCTGGCCAAGATAAATGGAACGTTTGAATCACACTATGATAAATGGATGGTTTCATTTTGAAAACTTCATTGATTGGTCCAGTAAAGATTATTCAGCTGCGGTATTGGTCTTGGTAATGCTCCAATAAAAAGGCCACGAAGAAAAATAACTTAATTATTATTACGTTTCAGTGCCTCATTCATTATTTAACTGGAACGCAATGCTATGGATGTGAAGAGAAACTAAGAACTTGAAATTGATGTAAGCCCTCCATTTTTCGTGTGTAATCAGAAACCTCAATTATGGCTCCATCACATGGCAAAGCACACTAAATGCCACAGATGTTTTTTTTTAATTGGTTAAAACTCACAATACTCGGTAACTAGCAAGTTTCACCAAGAACACTCAACTGCCTTTCAGTTTAGTGGTCACGCAGGAGGTTGCCAGTCTATTCCTATTTTTATTTGATTACAGTGTGGTGAGCAGCAGCATCAGCAATCATGCATGCATGTTTTACTTCCGGCTCTTTTGGGCCTCAATGGCCCTCATTTAATAACCACAAATATTGAAGGTTCAGTTTTAGAAAAAAAAATGTCCTAAAAAAAATTAAATGTCGCAGAGTGTATTGAAACTGCAGTCATTCATATAAACCTTTTTTGACGGTCTATTATTTGTAAATGGGCTGTCACTTGTATCGTGCTTTTCTACCGACTCAAAGCCCTTCGCATTATTACCATTACCTCATCTACCGACTGATGACATACCATCAGGATTAACTTGGGGTTCAGTATCTTGCTCAAGTCATCCCTCAGTGGACTGGGAACCCATCCATCATCGTCAGTCAGTCTTTTTTTTTCTAGCAGAACCAAACTGTAGTCGTCAGTCGGTCAGTCTGTTGTTATTTTAACAACGCTTTTGATATTGCTTCTGGCAATAAATTTCACGCCAAGTCCGTCTATCGTTAGTCCACTCCCCATCTCCCCAAAAATATGTCATAGTCCAACTGGAAAATGGAGCACACGTTATATCAGTGTATCTAGATGCCCAAAGAGCTTTACACACACATACAGTTCTCATTCATTTATTTTCCAATCAATTGAACTGTTGAACCAAATGTGAGGTAAGCTCGACCCACGGTATTTTGAGGAATAAATCTAGTTGAAGAATACTCATGTTAGTTTTTTTAACGCAAACGTCCTAGATTCATAGACCCATAGCAACGCCCTAACAACGAAAATGCTTCTGTTCGTCAATCTCCGGTATTCTTCGTGTAAGTAACGCTGACCCCTTAAATATGTGTATGTGCTTACTTCGCAAATGAACCCGGCGCTGTCTGTGTGTCCGCCGTTGTCACTCAACTAGTAACAGCACGTTGTTAACCATGCACACGGAAAAGCCAATTAACTGCTCGCATTTCCTGGTTATTCCAAGGCTTCAAAGTTTTAGACTTGATCAAGAATACTCGCAGGCTACACAACAACATTTGATGATTTTTACAGTTGACACGCGACCGTCCAAAAGATCATGGCTGGCATGTTTGTGATGAAACTCTGACCAAGATGAATTCATCAGCTCCAAATATGTTTGTGCTGTGTTGCATTCATTTCTTTACTATTTCAACTAATTGTACAGTGTTTGTTTATGGTCATCTCATACTTTCCAAAACAGCACAAATGCTTCATGAAGCTTCATTTTCCAATCACTATATTTTGCATATGGCCTCAATTTGTGCACAGTGTATGAACATTTTGACGCGTTCTTTATTAAATGAGGGCCAATGCCTTCAAACAATGTAACACGATGGCTTGAGTAAGAATTGTTTTGTAGCGTTCTTTTTTTCTTCCTCTTCTTCTCTAGTGAGAATTGCCTTGCAAGGTAATGAATACAGTTGATTGTAAATGCAGACTAAGAAGCAGCAAGATAAACAAGAATATAAATAAAACAGCACTGGCGGATTTTGTCAGTGGAAAGATACAAACCGATTAGTTTGATGTGAATCAAATATTGAAAACAAACCCGACATGGTTGCATATTTGCAACGGTAGTAGATGCAATTTGTAACATAAAGCCATGCACATTGTTTGGTTTTAATTATTCATTAGGCTGAGCTCCACAAATTACTTCAGTCTGCAATGTGGATATCACTATCAAGGTTGTTTTATCGGAAACAAAAACAGCCTTGCAACTAGATTTGAAGATAAAATGCATTGAAAGTCATATTTTGTGTTTTACCGTTAATGTTTTCTTATTGGAATGTCTGCCTTTCGCACCTCCCCCAGCACAATTTTCACGGACGTTACACGAAGCCAGTGCATCTTCCGTGAGGATGGCAGATACTTCGTGGTTGCCCCCATATTCTTGTACCGCACCCCCAACACCTGCCCTGCTTCAGAAGCCACGGCAAATGCAATATATTCTGAGGCTCCAGCTCACCGGATAAGCTAATGAGAATAAGCAGTACAGAAAATGGAGAGATGGGCGTGGGCCTTTGTTTTCACAAAAACGCATGAACATTCTTCCCCTCAACATTCACATACAGTGCAGCATAAAGATGCAAGCAGGCAACATGAAACCAAGTTGATTACAAATGTATTTCACCCTTGCACGTTGGTCACATCAGGGAAACATCATAACGAACTGTTGTTCTAATTTACATAAAAAGGCTCATAAGAGGAAACAAAACAAGAGTCGTCCATTCATGATTTAAGATAATTATCTGTCTATTATCAGTCTTCAATGAGACTAATTTACATGAGGACGAGGGCTTGATAATGTTTGTGTGTTTTCTCATTCCATTAACAGAAGCTCTCATTGTGACATATCGACTCTAATTAATCCACAACAAAGCTCTCCATCGAACAAAAAGATTAAAAGTGTCATTTAAATCTTCACATGATAAATTTATAGCTGGTACTTGATGCGCACACATTTCCTGAAACAAATGGTTGCATCATATTGATTTTGCAGATCAATGCTCACTTAGTCTTTTGTCGGAGCAATTTGAAAATAATACTACTGAGCCGCAGCCAACATTTAGCATACTGCTGGGAAGGGCACAGGCGTTGAAAGCAGATTTGATCCACACATGAGATTTATATTTTAGTTGAGAGAAATATTCTATTTGGATAGCGTATATTGTACAAGACAGGTGTCAAAGTCAAAGTTCTGCTTCCAGACTCTGGTATCGTCACTTGAAAGTGGCTGTGGGTTTTCTTCCATCCAAGCCTCCACTTTCTCAGTGGAAACTCAGTGTGGGGGTGGTCATTGTGGAATGGAGGAGGAATGCAGAACAGCCTGCTCATAAACACGTTTGTAGAAAATGTGTCTTAGAGATTTACTTGGTTGTTTAATTTCACACAAAGGATTGAATTAAATTTTACTGACAGATATAGCAAATGCGAGTCAATTTACAATATTCTTTAAATCAAACTTTGGTGCAATATTTACTTTGCACAGTTGCATTTATGAATATGAATATTCCCTCATACCATCCAAACCTTAAAAGCTATTACTCTAATCATGCACAAACACGAACGAGGCTATGTGAGGGAGTTTTTTCCATTTTTTTTTTTAACCGGTTCAAAAAAAGACTGTCATTCGTATATAATTCCCATAAAATCCTGCAGATAGTATGACTCTGTGTATAATAAGAGTATTTGCATTTTTTGTGGAAACTCCAGTCATTTCATCAACCAGTGCCCACTGTGACTCACGAGTCGGACCGTGGGACCAAAGGAGCCACTCTCCGGCCTCACCTCAACCAGTGTCATTGACGGAAGCCCCCTCGATATCGTGATACACCTGATTGATTCCCTTTCCCTACACACTTGCTGTTATGGTGGCGTTCAACCTGCGACCGCCATCTCTTCCTGTTCATGCGGCGCATGCCCTACAGCTGACACTCTGACCTGATTGGCTCGCATAACCTGTCCATGAGTAGCATGTCGCTTTGAATAGGTAATTGGTGAACTTGGGGGAATAAGAGCCAAAAAAAACCCTAAAAAAAACGCAGCTTTGAAAATCATTAAATTGTTTATTTTGAGTTCCTGATTTCGATCACAATGATATAAATCGTTCAACCCTTTTTGTATGCAAGTAACTAAAGAGAAGATTCTCCCAAATATGACCCCCGTTATATGTGATTAATCTGGTCATGATTTTTTTTTTCTTTTTCTTCAAATCTTGCCACTACTCGCTGCAGGCAGTCGTTGTCATGTTTGACCAACAATTGTATAAATGATAAGTGACATGCTATGCCAACCATTGCATGCTATATGGATTGGTACTAAATGATGATGGATGAAGCTTTGGATGGCACATTGAGCTTTCTTGTAGTTCCACATGGATTCTTTAAAATGGGACAGTCCTGCACACAAAACCAGCTCCCCCGTTAGGCAATATAGGCAAAGGGCATCGTGGTCTCCAGCAGACACCAACGAAATTGAGAAAACTATATTTGAGTTCACTGTAAGTTTATTAAAATAATTTATTATGACGTAAAGCAATGCCCAATTAATACTACGACAATTGATGATACCAAATAATCAGTGGTGGGCGACACACATCTATGACTTGGTATTCATGAGACTCCGCTTGACTTTGGACTTGGCTCATAATCATCAGAATCATTGTCTTCTTCTTATCTGAGGTCTGTTCGCTGGTGCAGCAGCTGAGCAGGGAAGCCCCGACGTCTCACTTCTCAGCCACTTTTTCAAGCTAGTCCTGGGGGATCTCAAGGCCATTGGGCTCTAGATGTTGCATCTCTCTAAGGTCCCTATTCACCAATCCACCGTCGGCCGACGTGGCCAAGTGTCGCGTCGGCCTAGAAGTCGACACGTTGGACCGGAGAAAGCCGACAGAGACGCCAACTACCTGGGACCTTCTTCGCAGGATTGGGAAGTAGTACCCCTCCCTGCCATCGCCGGCGATAGTCATTACATAGCCTTTGAAGGCAATGTTGAATAACGGTGGTCTTTCGTGAATGAGAGTCAGTACTTCTTCTTTGCGCTCTTTTTTTCCAGCCAGCCGTTATGTCCATAGAGGAGATGTGAAAATGAGCAAAGTTCATTTATTGTATTTTCACAACTATAGGGCGCACCTAAATCTTCCAAATTTTCTTCAAAATTTTCTTCTATAATGCGTAGCACCTTCCAAAATCCTGTACGTTGTATGATTTTCATGAGCATTCCGCCCGACTTACTGGGAGCATTTCACAGTATATGTGAGCACCCTCTGTTGGTAAATTTTGAAACCACAGCACGCTGGAGTGTCTGGGAACAATAAACTTAGTATGATTCTTTTTTTTTCTGAAATTCTCATAGTTGCCAGTACATACTGCAGCTTGAAATGTGATGATACATGTCATTCTGGAATAATAGTAACCATTTAGGTGACATAAATATGCACAAAAATCAATAAAACACCTTTACATTTGTAAGTCTTCATTATTAAATATTGCCGCAGGATATTGTGGTACAATATTTTGTAGAAGATAAATGATTCGATTTAAATTATCAATAGCCGTTGCTCACAAATGCTGTCTATTCGTAGTTGTTCAATGAAGCAAGTGCAGATTTAAAATATTGTCAAATTATCATTAGAATTTTGGGGGAAAATGTTTTCTTTATTTTTGTTTTTTATGCCCATATCGCCCAGCCCTATCATCAACCCTATTAAAGTTACATTTAAGCAATCGATATAGTTAAGTGGAAAGGATATGAGTTTTCTGAGAATTGGCAAGGGTCCATCTGGGCACATTGATACCCAAACTAGTGATAGAAGAGGCAGGGAGAGAGGGAAAAATAGATCAAACGCATATTGAAGAGTGGTACTCCTGCAGGAATAAAGCGAGACTGCTTTAGCATGGGGATATCGTTAAAACCCATACTGCTTCTTATGTCTTATTCATATGGTTCCTCATCACTCTTTTTGAAAAATGTTCTAGGGAGACTTTAAGATATCAATAAACACTTTTTGAATAAAATCAAAGTGATTTTATCTGCCAGGCGCACATTATTAACGTTTACTTCACCTCACAAATCAAACTGCAATCACTTCACAAGCCAAAGCTGTGGAGGTCATCTATTGCAATGTGCACTCTGAGCTTAAATGAATAAATCAGATTTTCTGATATGTGTCCAAGGCTGTAGCTATGTAAAAATCCAAGATGTAAAAACGAATGGTGGTAGACAAATTCACGGTATTTCACTTGTATAGCGCCTTTCCACCTATTACGGCGCTTCACACTGAAATCAGACAGCAGAACCAACAAACATCAAATCCCACCAGGTATTATGAGTTACACATAAATTATGTACATTGTAAATAAATCCATCCACAAGGCGCTTCTCCTCACAACGGTCACGGGCGTGCTGGAGCCTATCCCAGCTGTCTTTGGGGTGTAGGTGGGGGACACCCTGAACTGGTTGCCATTCACAGCGCACACATAGACAAAGAACCAATTACACTCACAATCACACCAAGGTACCATTTGGTGTGTTCATTTGACCTCCCTTACATGTTTTTGGAATGTGGGATGAAACTGGAATACCCGGAGAAAACCCACACAGGCACGGAGAGAACATGCAAACAGGAAGGCCAGAACCGGAATAAAACCTGGCACCTCCAAACTGTGAGGTGGACTTGCTAACTAATCGTCCATTGTGCTGCCACATTATAATAAATAAACAATAATAATAATTCAACCATAATCTCAGTATTTCAAATGTCACGATAGATAGAGCAGCGGGCAACCTGATTATGGTGGGCTAATTTGTATTTACTGCACATGGAGCGCCAGGAAGAATTTCACTTAATTCTTTGCAGGCATTCACGCAAACAATGCATCCAGGATGGAACTGCCCATTGTGATGTTGAAATAATGCCTTCCGTTGGCACTTTCCCATTTCACCCATGTTGTGAGACATTTCATTCTGTGTGAAGGCGAAAAAGTTCACATTCTTTGCAATGAGCTGAGTACAACATTTTAATGCAAGTCAGTCGCTAGGATGATTTGTATCACTCAGTGTTCTCTTATCTTTTTTTTTTCTGTCACACCCCTTTCATTTTGCGCCCAGACTCTAATTGCTCTTTATGTCCTCCGGTTCTCATCAGTTGAATACTTCATCATCACAGACCTCACAGTAACATTGTGCAAACTAGCTCTCTGTGGAAATGAAACAGTCAGGTTGTGTTCCAAAATGTCTGTGTAGATTCTTAACCACATCACGTAACTCCTCAAAGGCTAAATCAAGCTGAATCGAGGCAACTGGACTTTTCTTGTTAGTTGGAGATATTTCACCCCAAAAGGCACTCTTCAGTTCTCAATTCTATGAACGGAATCTCCCCATTCATGCCTCAGTGGGAGTCCCCTGATAACAATTACAATATGGTGTTGTTTTTGACCAGAGTGGTTGATGAACAACTGTCGTGCATACCAATAATGTGTTGTTTACTCACCTGATGTCAAAGAAGCTTAGTGGGACCACTCTTCCTGTGAGGTGAGTTAATCTAAAACTTCTAACCCAGTGAGGGGCCAACTTTTGTGAATGTTTGTAAAGGGAGCATACGCTGCGTTCCTGGAAGGGTTCGTTCAAGGGAGCAAATGTTTGCCGAACGGTCGCCAGACGTTCGCCGAGGGAATTTTGACCATGTTAAAAATGTTCTTGCTACAAAAAAAATAAATAAAAGTGGTTACGGACATTTGGCAAACGTTTTTGACCTTGAATCAATGCTGACGTCAGGACATTATTGTGAACATGCAATAGAATGCTTCAAGCTTTTGACTAAAAATAACAGTAGTATATCCCACAATCCCATGCAGCAGTACTTTGCGAACGTGGTACACTAATATGTGCAAATATTTTGAATAGTTTACGCGACTAGAAATTTGAAGTGGACTGTCAATTTGCAGTGATGGAGAACTACACCGAAAGTCTGTTGGAAAATGCATTTGATTGGAGATCATTACTGAACTCATTCATTCACCCCGATGCACCTTCAGGTCTGCGGACCAGACGTTATTAGAGGTACAGAGGACAAAGCGAAGCCTCAGATAGGATTGAGCCTTTTCTGTTACCACTCTCTTTGGAATGACCTCCCGCTAAACGTTGGGCAATACTTTGCCCATCAGGTGGTCTTGGAAGTGGATATTTCTTGTCTTCCAACATGCTAAGTTGCGACACTGGTGGTGTGACCCCAACACGGTCGTGGAGGTCGGCTCTGGGGACTGCTCGATTGGGTAGCATGTGTTTTGGCCCTAACAATTACCTCCACCATTTTAAGGGACAATTACATGTGAATATTTTTTAATGTGTTGTATTTATGCCTTTTTATCTGGTGGATCATATTTATGTGACCAACCAATAAAAGTCTTATTGTTCAACTTTATGGATGTGGTTTGTTAATCACTGATCTGCCTTGCCGTAAAAAAAAATTAAAAAAAAACCTAAAGGGTGATTGCCGCCTCGTTAAAAGTATATCTCACGAAGTGACCTGTTCATCTACCCTGTTGACGCAGCCAGAGTTAGGACAATTTCAAAATCTACCTTGGATAGCTCAAGGGACCGAAGTTGACCATTTTGCCCACATCCAGGCCAGGCGAGTGTCTGCAGATAAGAGCTCAAACTCATCAACATCAACACGCTACCCGGGAATATTTGCAATGGCAGTAATCACTCCACAGCAGGATCCTGACATTGAAAAATGAAAGAGTCTCGAGGTTTTGCACGGAGAGATGAGAGTGACTAAGGACTGACTCACATTACAATATAGACAAAGTTGGAGCTGATACGAAGAAACCCCAGGGATGGAATGCATTGCATTGATTTATAAAAGAAGGTTTTTTTTTTTCTGATGGGATTAGCATCTTGCTTGACAAACATTTTTTTTTAGAATGGATGTTTCGCAGAAAATACATATTTTAGCTTTGTGTTTCCATTTAGATTCTGATGGAGGATGTGACTTTTAAACTCAATTTTCTCGCATGCAGTAATATAGAGCATATTAATGTAGTCATTGTAAATAGGAGTTGTGGATGGATGACACTTTTTTGCTCCATGTACAACACTTCATATGCAACTGTGATTGTTTTAAATTGCTCGATACATAAAGTTGAGTCGGCTATAAGATCAGCACAGTGGCGGACAGAGGAGAGGTCCGTGGGGCGTGTGTGTGAGACTCCAAACCAGGAAGGTCGGCTTTCATTTCTAATGTGAATGAAAATGAGTTGTGCTATAGATGATTCTTTGTCATCATATCAAAAGGACGGATGTGTTTAGCTCTTTAGTCTAACCCGTATGAGAAATTACTGGATGTCAAATTAAGCAGTGAAATCCAAGCGCAATGAAATGAAAAAAATTGAGCGAATGAAAAGTATCATGTTGGGAGCAATGAGATGATTCATGCAGCTCCAATCATAGTTAATTTTAGGGACAAATAATTAACTCAGAAGTCCAACTGATAAGACTGAGCTTCACACAGGCAAACAAATGGCTCAATTTTTGGCTTAGTCAAAGCAATCAAGACTTTGCTATTTCTTCGATGGAAATGTTGTATATTGGTAATATTTGTACTTGTAAAAATGGGTGCTGGCTGTAAGGAGCAATGCTTCCTTCTGTCCCTCCTCGTCCATTTTTGTGCATTTTTATTTTACTCTATGCCCAGCCATGGTAAATAAAATAAAAAAATCAACTTGTTACTTCAACAATGTACTCAAGGTTTTTTTTTTGTAATTCTCAGTAACTCTCCTCAATTTGATTTAATTCTGAATTAAATTCAGAATTACGTTTCTACACATAACGGGTAATGTATACAAATATATGTGGTAAAGTTTATAACAGTCACTTTGCTAACTTCTACTTGCTTCACGCATGTTCACCACCGAATTACGTTGCAGGACCAGTCGTGTGTGTTGGGGCTTCTACCAGGGCAAATATCTAGTGATGGGAAAATAAAGCTTCAAATTTGCTTCATGAACCAGTTGTTGTATTTTTTAATATGGCAAGTCAGCGCGTTTTCAGCCCAATGTTGAACAGAGAGTGCTATCTACAGGAGGCCAAAAATACTACTACTGGTTCATGAAGCAGATTTGAAGCTTCATTTACTCATCACTACACATATCGGGCCCCTCTAGACAATCCAACAAATAGTCTTCAGTATTCTTTTAACTGTAATAGCTTGTTTTCAAACTGAACAATAACGTTCAGACAACATTACAGAGGCCTCAATAAGATGTTCTCAACAGCACTGACATACTGTAAGATACAAACATTTAGCAAGCCAAATGGCTGCAGCAGGACAGTACCATTTTCTCCTTTTTTGGCTGCCAGGATGGCCGAGTGCTCTAAGGCGCCGCGTTCAGGACCCAGTCTCCCCAGGAGGCCTGGGTTCGAAACTCGAATTTCCCCATTGTGGGACTAATAAAGGGAATATTATTTTATTTCAAACACCGTGTAGTTTTATTAATTGATGTACTAATTTTTATGAAGCAGAGCATTAACATTTCTTGGAATTTTTTAGGATGGAATGTTAATTGTTTAACCAGGGTATCCCTCGAATGTGTTTTTTTCTACATTGAGCTATAAGTCAGAAATCAGACCCTCCAAGCAATCAAAGATTAATGAGCACATTACCCTTTCAGGTTTTGACAAAGTTTGTGTGACAAATAACATCCTTGAAGGGGCCAAACAAAACTGGAAAAACATGCAAATCATTAATTCAGGAAGGGAAGGAAATTGGATTGATCTGTCGTACTCTCAAATGCGCCTATTTGTTAGGTTTGCATTATGATCTGGTGGCCACAGCAGCCTTGCTTGCTTGAAATGTTGTCGCTGTGGGATCTTGACCATTTTTCCCCTTTATAGTCAAGTTTTTTCACTGTCCATTGTGACGCGCTGTGACTGGAAGGGGCACTCAACTACCGGAGGCTCACAGTCGCGCTACAGTTCATCCTGCGGCCTACCACGGTTGCAAACACGTTCAATTCTGCACTGTGACATTCCGATATGGTTCCTCATGTTTCTGACTTTCTGATCAATGTCTGACATGTTATTCACATTCTGTCTAGGCTTTTTACAGAGCTTTGGCGCAGGTTCATAGCCATCGTAGACAGAAATATAGTTAGACCGCAATAGGATGTGATGCAACGTATTACGCCAAGCACACAAGAGAAAATGGCTACCATAAACCCGAGCTTGCCGTGAGAACAATGCGGCTGAACCTGACAAAACTTTAAATGCCCATGCAATGGAAATATTCTTCTCATCCACAATGGACCACAGTTACATGTATTTACTGTTAGTTGTGGTCACTCAATTTTACTACGCCGGACTGATTTCCCATTCAAACTGTTATTAATTAATTTTTGGAGACGGTTTCAAGATCTGTGGAAAATATGGCCTGTCATGTTTGCCAAACTGTCCCATTATGTTGTCTCACATCTATTCTGTTTTGTCCATGGCGGCCTGAAAAGTGAATGCTGTGGTCGGCGAAAACAAAATGTCAATGTAGTATATTGTAATTGATAAGTATAATGTTAAATCTTGTAAAATCCAAAACGGAATTGTAAAATGGTTAAGAAGACACTGCTTCACTGGACCTCACACGTAAACAGAGGAATAAACTCAGAGCATCATCTCAAAATTTAAGAACCGCGTTTTGCCTTCCCTGACTGGCTGCAGCAGTCTCCTGCCAGCTATTTGTGCTTTCCAGTTTTCAAGTATTGATGTGGATTGCAGATCTGCCAGGACAGCACAGGTCACCACAGGTCAACAGTTCACATTTCGCGCACGGAAAAACTCACAGGTACATTGTATCACATACAAACAGTAAGTACGTCAATTGGTAAATACTCACTCTGTCTTGTTTGTCAAGTTCATAATAACAAGCCATTTTAGAGCAAAGAAGACTGAACTTGCACTTTTTATGGAAAGAGCAACTTTCTAGAAGGGTTATGAAAACATTTGTAAGAGACTCTTTCAATGTATTGTAGGTAAACGTCTTTTAGGGTTGTTTTGTGATATGTATGTGTGTAGAAGTTTGGGCAAGTGGCAAGATTCTGTTGTTGAGACATTATTTTTTTGTTTATCTATCAATTGTTATAGCTTCCTCAATACTAACCTGAGTTTCCTTATGGAAATATTTGATAATTACCTGAGCCATAATTTTATTTCTTCATCTTTTTCCAGTTTGGTCCATTGGCTGCCACGCTGCAACACTGTCTGGTTTACCCACCCAAACTCCTGCCCAAAAACATATACTGGTTCGCCAATTACTAAGTTTGTCCAGATTTCGACATCTTGCGATAGTTGAGCTGAATCAATAAGCTACCTTGGACCTGTTTCACATAGCTTGTAGATTTATTTAATTAAAAAAATGGATGTGAGTACATTTAAGGGCAGGTGAAGTGTAGGTAAGCTTAGGCACAAATTGTGATTGCTTTATGCCTTTATTGTCTCATAAATAAGGTCAGGATTTGGAGCACGATCCTTCTGATAAACCTTCTCGTCCTCCATCCTCCAACCCAAAATGGGTGTCCATCCAGGACTGACGGATGAACCGTTCTGTCCCAGGGATGGCGCTACCTTGGACCAGCAGTAGCATAGAAGTAGTAGAATCCTCCATGCCTATTTATTGGATACGCTTGAAGTCTATTTGCAAAGTCAACTACACTTTAATAATCTGTTGTTAATTTGACATGAAAAAAAATATAATAACACACGATGGAGTATACCATTTCTTTTCAGATATACCAACATAACACCATAAGAGAAAATACCAACAATTGTTTAGAATCAACACGTGATACCTGTTTCCAAAAAAAAAAAAAAAAAAGATTTCATCTCCTGGCTCCAGAGCCAGCGATTTAGATTTAGAGCAGTTTCATGATTGGAAATGATTTTCTTCCTCCTGTTCCTAATTACGCCCTACAGGGGACAACATCTGAACAGCCTGACAGCGTTTTCAGCAAAGTTAATATAGTGGAAACAAGCTGTTTATCATTATCATTGCCTGTAGCTTCACTGTGTGGAATAATAAAAACAAATCACAAATAAACAACCCCTTGGCTCATTGTTGACTGGTTCTGGCCCAAATACATAAAGCCACGAAAGATGTTTGAATTTGCTTTGTCATGTCACAAGCTTTAGTATTTATAACTGTGTACATGTGGTGTCGTCCCAAAATGGTTTGTCTGCTTTGGTTTGGATGTTGAAATAATATTTGCCCCTAATGAATTTGCAGTGCAACTCCCTTGTTTTCGTTGCAATATGCTCGTTATTTAGCATATCCAAGTAACTGCCCTTTTGAGTGGCGTCCATGAAGAGAATTGTTCCGTCAACTCATCAATGGTCAACGTTTGTTTTCCCTCCCACTGCAAGACTATTAACTCACTCACTGCCATTGATGGATAAATACGTCAAATATCCATTTTTTTTCGCTCGGCTGATAGTGAATGAGTTAACTGTTGACTGCCTTTTTGACTGTGAGAGCTTGGTCAGGTACATCAAGACTGTCAGTCAGGAGACGTGGATAATTCCAAGTGTGGAATGTTTAATTGATTGGCAATTAATCGACCTCAAACTAGAATTGCCTTGGAGCAGTTGTGAACTTGACGTGTCGACTAATCGGCTCAACTTCTAAATATCTCAATGAAAATCCTTTGCAGTCAAAGTCTGCCTTAAAACATGAACATCTAGACAGCATCAGATTCAGAATTTTCTCCCTGGTCGTGTTGCCAGTCCTTCAGGATAGTTATTGCTTGTTTGCGGGTTTTGCTGGCTTCACTTGTATCTAAGTGAAAAGAAAATTCAATATGCTTGAGATGAATCCGCTGACATTTGGCAATATTAAATGTATCTTCCTATATATTGTATTACAAATATTAACTGATTAATTTTAATCCCGCTGTCTACACTTAAAGCTATTAAGTTTAATTGCGGAGTACTGGAAAGATGTGATGTGTTAGTTTTGCTTTTTTCCCCTTATTATTATTTCTTGATTTCACAAGGAGGGCATACATGAAAAAAATCAATATTTTATCAAGTGAAAATACCAAGCAGACCTTTGGATTATTTCATCTATCTCAAGCTTTAGACCGGAGGGAACAGAAGGTTGTAACCGTTTCGTGACAGTGTCTTTTTTCCTGAATCTCCTGTGGAGCCGAATGTCACGATTTCCTTTTTCTTTTCTTTTTTTTTTTTTTAAACCATAACTCCCACAATAGGTTACAGCATCATCATGCTTGGTTTTGCCTCCGAAAAATAATGAAAAATAAAATTACCAATTCATCCAAATGTCCACAACACAGAGAAAATATCACATAATTGCGCCCTGTGATTGGCTGGCAACCAGTTCAAGGTGTCCCCTGCCTACTGCCTGAAGATAGCTGGGATTGGCTCCAGCACCCCCGCGACCCCGGTGAGGACAAGCAGTACAGATGATGGATGAACAGATTGAACAATCTTCTTAGGTCAGGACCAAATATTGTATTGACTTATCATCATTCTGGGAAGCTAGACTAGTATAAGGTATAGAGTTACAAGTTAAGTGAAGCCAATGTGGCTAGCACTTACTCCAGCATGATTGAAGAGAAATGTGAAAAAGCCTAGCGCTCACTTAAACGTTGTTTTCAACATAATTTCGATGTTGACCTGTTCTTGACTTTATAACCAAACAAAACAACGTCTGTTAAGGTAAAGTCCTTACAGGATTCATAGATGGACACTACAATTCTACAATACCCATTTCAAATAATTTGACACAACTGCCCTATGATGTCATTCACTGACAATCAATTCAGACCTTGACTGTCATCCAAAGTCATCTGGAATACGCTCCAGCTTCTGTGCGACTATAGAAAATCGATAGATGGATTACTGAGAATACATTTTGAAAGATGGTATCGCAATAAAATCGAGATGGCCACCATAAGAATTTCATTTTAATGAGATTCAATTGTTTATTTGATACACAAATGCAAAACAGCATGTTGTCAATGTGCAGTATATGAGGCTGTTTATTTAAAAGATGCATAATGAAAAATAAGAGATTTTTTGGGGAGGATCTGCTGCTATCCCTGCTTCGGGATCTAAAAACGAATCTGGCAAAACGACACTGCAAACAAATGCATCCTTCTCACACTCGCATGCCCAGCAACCAAACTGCCCGTAGCTTTGCCAAGCGTCATGCCAATTGAAAAGACCCTCAACAAAGTTGGGCGGCATCTTACGAAGAAATCGTTAGCCAACGGGCATCATAAATAGTCTTCATATTACATTACCTGTCACATATTGACTCGATATATCTGAATCAATGTCCCCCGGTAACCATATAATACAGTTTGGCGATGAATTACTGCTGCACATCCTCTCTGCCTCGTGACGACTGAGAACATAAAAATGCATTAACTTTTATTCTACGTCTTTACATATTTAATTTTTTGCAGTGTGTCAGATTGCATCTGATTTCAAATTTGAGCAGCTGCATAGGATAATCAGAGAACTCCCCTGACACAAGTTCTTCTGTCAGATAGAATGTTACGATTATTAATAGTCTTCAGAGCTCCTTCTTCGATGACATAAGGGAGTTTGAGCTACAAATATAGAAGTACTACAAATGGAGATCTATTAATTCATGAACAGTTGTGTTTAAAAAGAAAAATTGGGCGGATAAAAATTCATTTTTTCAGCTTATCGCTAATGATATGATACAAAAACAATTACATATTCTCAGAAATCACACAAGACTTAATCACGTGAAATACATTTCAGAATACTTGTGCTGTGAAAATTAATGTGTTTTATCGAATAATCCAAGTGTCTTTTCTGGGACAATTTCTTTATTTGTTCTTCACAGTTTGGCACTACTTTACACAAGCAGTGTTGCCAATTTAGAGACTTGTTTGTAATTGTGAATTTCGCAACCCCTCTGGTAAGTATTTTTCAAAATCGAGACTAGCAAGTTTAATCACCATTAAGAAACAAGCCAATGTGCAGAATCATTTTTGCATTATTTTGCGTACAAAAAAAAAAGGAAAAAAAGGGCCTGGTGGCGGGCAATCATAGTCAATCATCCTGAACATTGCCATCGGCCGATTCCGATGCACTGTTTTCTCATGTTGGAAATGTTTGATAATGATTATGTTGAGTTTGGATAATTGTCTTTTGCAGTTGTTTAACATGGCTTACTTTTAAAAAATTAATGTTTGCACTTTGACAGCACTATGGCATGATTTTTAACCTCTCCCCTCGTTTGAACAGATGCTTAAGGCCTGAGGTGGCAATTCACTACCAGGTGGTGGCCTTTCACTTCAATTGCCTTAATTTGTAGATGTGCAGTGATTACTGTGTTTTCCTTGTTTTATGGGTTTCTGCTGTTGTGGTACGATCCAGTTCTGTCACAATTACTTTTTTCCCAGCTCAAGTCCTGTTTTTATATTATTTGACTCTATATTTTCTCAGACATGTTTGCGGTTAACTGGAAAATAAACTGGCCCTATCCCTCCCAACTGACTAGTTATTGCAGGTGCAAACTGTATTCGCAGGACCTCCTTCAATATGCTATGTCTGAGCTGGCAGTGGACGAAGAGCAGCAGGAACCAGAGAATGATCTTGAACCAGTTTAATCTTGAACCGAAGCGCGCCTGACTGTAAAAGCCTAGCTTGCCACATCGTAAAGTCGGATCCATTTGTGGAGCATCTGGAGGGTGCGTTCGCCCGATTCAACATGTGGAATCGGGTCGGTCTGTCGGGATAAATAATTACCGTATTTTTACAGCCAAAAGGCGCGCCGTATCAAAGGGCGCAGTACCAGTTCAGGGTGCTATTTCTGTATTTGATACATAGATAGAACGCACCGAATCATTGGGCGCAAACAGAACCGAGCAGTCGTGCTGGCTGCTCAGTCGCGCTAGCGTGTTTTTAAAATGGCAGCGGGAGTTCGGTGGTACTTTATTTTAGCTTTTAACAACGTGCTGAAGTTGTCCTCATCCAAAAATGCACCAAATCCTTGTCTTCTGTATCCAAGATAAAAAGCTGGACACGTTCTCCACCAAACACGAGAGTCATTATCAGTCTGCCTTGCCGTCTCGTTGCTGGACAGAAGATGAAGTAATAACTTTCATTCACGATAGACAGCCATTTTTCTACATCACTGTCAAAGGATACACATCCACTATCGCCGGTAATGGCATGGAGGTACTACTTCTCACGCAGTAATTGGCATTTCCGTCGGCTTT
The DNA here is from genome assembly GCF_059441095.1 of Idiotropiscis lumnitzeri. Taxonomy (NCBI): domain Eukaryota; kingdom Metazoa; phylum Chordata; class Actinopteri; order Syngnathiformes; family Syngnathidae; genus Idiotropiscis; species Idiotropiscis lumnitzeri. Next base: position 16,025,013 of record NC_142397.1, on the reverse strand, counting down.
TGCGGAGTGTTCGTTTGTTCGTTGCTTATTTTCTGGTCTGATGCGCCGACTTCTAGGCCAACCTGACAGTTGGCCACAACGGCCTTTTGGGTAAGAGTGAATTGTGTAGTTGGGTTACTTTGATAAATATATCAATGTGCATGATATCAGGTGGATATATGCTGATCAACCCAGCATGAAAAAATGAAAATAAAATTTACAGTTACCACTTAAATTTCATTGCAACCATCTAAGATAAGTTGACATTGATCACAGGTACCGGGACAGGGAAACTTACATTGTTATGTCATTACAGCAAAATACCAAATATAACCCTCACCTCCTAACCCTAAGCGCAAATGCAGAACTTCTGATCTGTAACAAAAGGCTGTGGTGACTACCTGGAAACGACAAGGGTCAACTGTGACGGAAACCATTTTGCCCTGTTGATTCCGAGCGTGTAAGTTCCCTTAGCAACCAATATTGAAAATTCACCTCCCTGGGTGAGTATGTTGCTAGCCATCTCAGCATCACAGATGTATTCCCCACCAGATGTTAAAATAGCGTTCTCTGCATCATCATGGTTACCCACCCCACACACATTTTCTTTCATCCTCTCTTTGCAGATCGGAGTCTGCCGAGCATCCATTGTCGGTCCACCAGGATGAGGAACAGCTTCTGACAGGAAGCTGTTAAATGGCTGAACTCCGACGATGATGCTCTGTAGGCCTAATATTACTTAAACACAATACACTTCATCCCTGCGTAATAAACACTTCTTATTCAATTTCATATCACACTTTATTCAATTTACTCCACATTTGTGTTGCACAAGTGTTCCCCCGTGGAACAATGTCGAACTAGGCTTCAATTTAGTTTGGCTGTTATGTTTAGTTAGTTTTCTATATTTGTACTACAGGATCACAAATCCAGTTAAATTTGTATTCTATTAGTCCTAATATAGTCCCTTAATTTTGTGTCATCTCACATGTAAATGTGTTCTGGTATTACAATAAAGTTCCTTGAAAACTTGAATTATTTATTAGGATGAGTTGGGGTAGAGGTTCCCCAAAAAACAATCCATAAGCTCCATGCTCATACATCTTGTAAGGGTTTGCTTATGACTCCGCAAACACACACACACGCGCACAAAACATTCTCTTATTGCATCAACTTCAAGCAGAGAAAAGTAAAACTTAAAAAAACAAAAACAGCACCATACAGTACTCTGCATTTATTTCTTTTTCTTTTATTTATTTACATATTCTCATTTCACTGTTCACTGCTTGAAGCCGCTGCCAGGTCCAATCCGCAAAACAGCTCAGTCTCACAAAGTTTTATTTTCCACATCAATCAGCAGCGATGCTGGAGGGTCGACAATCGCCCTTTAGTGAAGGCTATGCGGAAATGGCACAAGAATATTTGAACAGTGAGGGCGGCTGCCGAACGAATAAGATGGCGAATGATTGGCATTTTTTAATTTATTTATTAAAATGTATTTAAATATTTTTTATTTATTTATTTATTTTTAATCAGTCTCAATGTACTCATTTAAAAAAATGTTCTTCTAACGACTGCATCAGTACGGAAGGGTTTAAGATCCATCAACACCTTCAGGGGAATGCACCCCACCCCAAGAGGAGTACAGTAATTTAAGGCACGCTCTACTATTTCCTGTGTTTTGGTTTTCGAAACTCCACTCCTATCGACTCAGCTTGCAAACCCTTGTTACCTGCCCAACAAAATGATCAAACTTTACCTCACGAGGACCAACAAAGACTTCCCACATTCTGCTGCTCTCTGTTTTGCTGAAACAGTGAAGTAAACCCAGACGCTTAGTGTCATGCTGGCCTCTGACATATCAACTCAGCCTTTTGAGGATGTTCCTATTATACACGATCACGATTCTCACTTAGTTCCACTGAACGTGTTCACAAGTGGAATCTTTCAAACTGATTTTTTTTTTTTTTAGAGTATTTCTCAACTTTAAGCCAGCTTTTTAAAGACACTTCATTTAAACTGTGTGTGGCTATTATCGCAGGTGTTAATGAATTTGACAATGTGGCTCATTTGCATTGACGTGGGCAATTTCTCCACCAAATGCATCCTTATTACCTCATTTAATTAAATTTGTGCAAATACCACGGGTGCACCGAGACACGTTCTGCTTGGCAGGGCATTCATTGAAGCATTTCTGTGGGTGCTTTGCAAATTAGATCTGTTTGCTCCATTTTTACCGGTTATTCTGTTTTACTTTACATTTTATACAACGTCCCATATTCAGTTGACTTGGAGTTTCGACTTGTAAATGTTCATTCAGTACGTACTCAAGTTGTCCACTTTCAAGAAAAGAAAAGACAGCGTGTTGCTGTGAAATGTATTATTCTGATCAACTTGCCAAAGGCACAAATCATTCTTAACATAAATGATAAATTCCTTTTTTATAACACTGTAAACCATATATTCCACAAAAGAGTTTCATAAGGACAATTTCTTCAATACTTGTGTGAAGGAATTTCACATTTGTATTCATAATGACCTTGTTGTGTAAACCCACTTTATTTATGCAGCCACAGTGTCGACACAAATGTGTTCCATATTTTTACAGATATGGGAGAGTAAAGAGTAGCATAACCGAGGCAAACCGACATTCATCAAATGTCTGCATGGCCACTTTGAGCCTACCCAAACAAACACAAACTGGCCTTCTCATCTCTCAAATATGCTGAAAAGGCTTTTTTACCATATACTTTATAGCAAGTCAAGTAGTATGTAAGGAGACGAAATGAGGGAGTCGTGAGTTGTATTGTGATGTAACTTATCTTCACAGTGGTCATTTTTTTTTTTACATCGGTGAAGCGGACGTCTGCGAGGCAAAAGGTCTCCAAGCGGACGTGTGAGATGCCATGCCCAAAGCAGTTTTATTGGTCAGCCTTCCGGGTTGCTGATTTGTACGCACTCCACTTCAGGGGCGTTGACTGGGTAAACAGTCCGTGCGTGGGGAATTGACCCTCAAGCATCAGTCCGTGTGTGGAGAAACAAATCATGCAGAGATAGTTTTGGTGCTGCTACTAGTGTAGTGTGTGAGAACTTTATGGACATTCCACTGAATTTAATGTCTGTATGAAACGCATGAAACAATTCCATTTTTTTTCCTCAGCAATTTTCGAATGTTAATCGTTGATAGAGAAGATTTATAGTTTCAAAATTATCAAACACCTTGGCGCCTCGGTTCACAAAGACCATTGTTCATGGACAACATTTTCTGACAAATATTGCTTTGGTACACAGAAAATACTGTACGTTGGAGTTTCATTAAAAAATGACATTGGTTTCTCGCTATAAAATCATGTTTCACCAACATCATATGAGATCATATTCATGTTGGTCAAACATGAATTTAATGCATGCAACCAAATGTCCATATTTTTTACCGTCAATTTGTTATATTATTCCCCATACATATACATGAACTCTATGCATATTTTGTTTTTGTTTTTACCTCTAAATTACCATCAGTTTGGCTCCCCAGGAAATGGAAAGTGCAAGTGATAGTAATATTAGGACCCTGGAAAGTGTGACAGTTCTGGCATATTATGACGCGCTCCCTCTGTTGGCCACTCATCCCTCCCCTCGACCGCGAGGCTCTCACCTCGGATGTAGAAACAGTGTGTTCACCCATGCGAGTTGGGCCTCAGCGTCAGCTCCCTCACAGATGTCTGCCTTGTCCGTGCATGAAGGCAACTTGGCTCGGGGATGCAATAAATGAATTCTATTCATTTTTAATGGCAAAAAAAACCCCGCTTTGGTTTGCAACATTTTAGTTTGCGACTCGAGACTAACGGAGTTTGTAAGTTTGCATAGTTTTTGTGGGTTTTGTAGTCAAACCACTTTTATATACTTTTACTTTACATACATTCATATATAAATATTTAAGGTTCCATTATCTTTGTTCAGTTTGGAAGTAACTCTTGGATGATCTACGTGTCTACTTTTCACTTAGAATTGGATTGGAACTGATAAAAGTAAATAGCTTGAATTGAACGTCTATGCTTGTATCCTGAGGTTAACGCAAGGGTACACCTAAAAGATTAGTGAACACGAACATCTGTCAAAGTTTTGTTTTTCTGTTTAAACAATATTAATGATAGCTCAAAAATAGCTGCCTGTTGGCTGACAGTTGGATTGATTCCATGCAGTAGTGTTTTGTTGACAGTCTTGTGATGGTCATTATTTGTTTTTCAATGGGGTGCATTCAGGGGATCCACAATAAACACAGCTGCCGGATTCCTGTTATATCAACTATTCACTGTTTTCAACTAAATCGTAATCCATGGCCCGCATCGGCACGTTTTATTCCACAGTGTGGGATATTAGTTATTGAACAAAAGCTGCAATTACGGTCTCAATCACAACTGTTTTGGGAAACTGGAACGACCCCAAGCAGAGGAAAACTGGGATACAAAAATTTTGCATAATTCAAATTATAAGCAGGCATCTGTCTAGTTTATATGGTGGAAACTTGTTCCCAGAGTTTTTAAATACATGGATTATATGCACAGTGCAATGAAATACATAAATACATATGTGTAATTTACAGCAACTTTATTTTTATATACTGTAAATGTATCCAATAACAGAGAACTAATCTAAATCTAAGAATCAGATTTTTATTTATTTATTTTAAACATAGTGGATAGTTTATAGAAAGGAGACTAAAAATCAAAGGCAGATACTTGCATGAAATCCAGCCATTTTTTTGAACAAGCTAATTTATTGTTGGCCTTGTTCACAGAGGTCAGAAATATCATAGTGCCATGAGCTGCATCGGTTACTAGCCCACGCTCATTGTTCGAAGAAAGCAGCACGCAATATTTTTTACTAGGAGTTGGCTGTTTGAATCATCAAGGTTTCCAAATTAGTCATTTACTAAACATATGTTAATCAAGATCATATTGCTTTGTAGCTGTCATGATCTGTATTTGTGTTTTTTGGTTTGTATTTAGTTTCATGTTGTTTCCTTGTGTTTGTTGTGTCTCGTCATGTTGATTGTGTCCACCTGTGTTCCACTAGCCAAGTTTTAACCAATAAGGTCCTTCCAACCCTTTGTGTCTTGGCCAGGTGCTCCTCGTTGTCTCGTCAATCTCTTTGTATTTAGTTCCCTGTATTGTTTCAGCTCTGGTCGGTGCATTGCCCTTGTCGCTGTCCGTGGCACATGTTCCTGTTAGTGTCCACGTCCATTTTCTTCCTACCTGTCGCTCACTTTTTGATCTTTATTTATTTTATTTTTTTTAAGCTCATTGTTTGCCTTTTGTTTCTCCAATTAAAAACCCCTCTCTTGCATTTTTTGGCCGTCCTCTTTCTCAGCCTCCTCGACAATCTGACAGTAGCAGTACCCCACAGTTATAATCATGTTGATGTTTTGTCGTTAAAATGTCAAGGAAATAAGGATTTGATCCGTTTCTTCTTATTAACAAGCCCCTTATTTGAATTGTCTTGTTTAGCTCAACAGTTAAAATAAATGAGGCACGAGTCACAACACTTTGCTAATCTGCTTCTTGATTCAAACCTCTCGTCCTGTTTAGTTTCGGTGCTTCAGGACTGCCAGCATCAGCCTTATGATGACACCAGCAGAGCCTCCTCATATTATGCGTTTCCTGTTCAGATCCTGGTTTCAGTTCAACCTCAACATCTGAGCGCAAGGCAAAGATAATGGCCAACATTACCAGCAGAGTGATGAGGAAACAAAATATTGGCAGATTCTAAAATGCTACGGGAAAAATGTTCTGTGCTTTGCTTCAATCATCTCACCGCAACTTTTTATTACGGTGTAATAAAACAAAAGTGGATTGTTTGGTGTTGAATAATTTCTTGATTAATCAAACAAACAAAAAAGGCTCGAAAGTAAGCACTACACAGATGTCATGGTTGTATAGTTGAAACCTTCGATTTAACATTCTGTTATGGGTGAGGGGTCATCCGTTTCAGTCGATTGTTTGTTCAATTGAATTAGCTTTTCTTATAGCCTAAAACTACCCAACGCATTATTAAATTATCGTTTTATGCTGTTTTCATTCCCTAAAAATGTCACTACAGTATAATGTCATCGCAAAAAAAAAAAAAAACAACAACTTGATGGAAAAGTTTGAAAGGTTATCTAAACTCATCTCGCTGCTTCATGGGGGCGGGATAACGGCGTGCAGCTGGTCACCTAATGAGTTGTGATGTTAGTGTACTTCATTGATTAAAAAAAAAAACAACTGAACAGTAAATCCCTTCCATTACATGTTGCAGGTTTGCAGTCTACAGCTCTTTTAGTCTGAGTGTAATTCTACACTTGACCACTAGAACTTATTACGAGACTGATTATTTCATCGATGAACGAAAAGGACAAAGAACATCAGAAGTCGTCTGCACAGCCTAGTTTTTGTTGATAACTATTTAATGTCATTCTCTGTAATCCTGCTTTTAAACATCACAAAAAGGTTCATTTTATAATGTACGTCTTTTGCTCACATACTTTCTCAGTAAACGTGTTTGCATTATGTGTGTGTAAGACTTCGGAAAAAATAAGTGTCATAAATGCGGTAAAAAACATGCCGAAGGGGTATTTCACTAGTGCATTTTTATATCATGGATTTCACTTATTTCACTTGTGCGAATGGCCCGGAATGTGGAGGGAGAATTACTGTAATCTGCAGCAAAAAATAGCATTTTTGAGAGACATGTACATGTACTACATGATGAAAACTCAAAGGTGGCCATTTCTGAAACTATCAGACTTAAACAACTACTGTGTAAAGGGGTGTTTTGAGTAGACAGGATTGTAGTGCATATTCTGATACCATTATTTGTTGTTTTTAAGTTTTCCACGACATTGTATGGTTGTAGGTGTTAAATATGAACACTGCCAGAGACACTATTTTCTTGTGCATGCGGAAAGAGCTTGACAGAGCTATTTTAAATCGGCCTAGCGCAGCTTCCAAGAGACCTTACTTTTGTTGATTTCTTGTCTTCCAGATTTAGGAAGTTCATGAATTGATATTGAAGTCCGAGGGGAAGTATTGCAACGCATGATAAATTAATATTTTTAAACATCACTACATGTTACATTAATCCTTTAATTAATGTATTACATAATTCATAGTTATTTTTTTTACCCCGAGGAAAAAAAAAAAACATCATTACCTCTAAAGCTTAGGTGAGTATTTTGCATTAAACACTCTAAGCAGCTGTTTCAAAAATACATAATTCTCAGAAGGATGTTTCTATCCTCCAAGATATGAATTATACATCCCTAGATGATTTCTGTTTATTACAGATGAGTGAAGAAAATTCTGCATTTAGCAAGCAAGCACACAAGGTTCCCCTTGGTGCATCATGCAAACCAATCATTTAAAAAGTCACTGTCCCTTCTTCAGGAACAGTCCGCAAGAACATTTGTACTCAAGAGTGCATGGAAGAAGTGTGCCTTCCATGAAATCAGTGTGTGATTTTTGAGAATGTCGGTTGGAAATTGACATTTGTATGCTTCATTGTCATCACAGTACACAAAGCAGACGTTTGTTTTCTGCAAGCAAGGAAGGGACAAATATTTGCTTCAATCCAGCTCAATCTTTTCATTTTTTTGCTTTGATTAATTTTGTTTTCTCTTCACAGAACTGAAGCCACTGAGATATCCATGAATTCCATTTCAATATAATTTAAAGAAGCCAAAATTATTTTTGTAAGAAAACACATTTTCTCCTATACGCTATGTTCCAAATTATCAATAGTATTTTATTATTAGAGTTTATTTCAAATTTCAATGAATCATTCTTGAAAATATAGCAGTATTTTTACAATAAACAAATAAAATAAGTCATTCAAAGTCCACTGTTCCAAATTATTAAGCACAACAGGATTTCAAGATATTTTATTGGCTGTAAAGAAATCAAAATGGTCAAACCTTGTAAAATAAACTATTTTTGATTGAAATAACTTTTGAATAAACAGGTCTAGCCACATGTTAATGTAGGACCTGTTGCCTGATATCACTTTTATAAGCTCTTGGACATTTTGAGGTTTAATTGCTTTGCGGGATATTGGAAAAGCATCCCAGAGTTGCTGCTTGGTCATCAACTGTCTCCCACGCTCATAGATCTTTTGCTTGATGATGCTCCAGAGGTTCTCAATAGGTTTGAGGTCAGGAGATGAAGGTGGCCACACCATCCGTTTCTTTTTTTCAGCAGCCAGTGACTCAGTGGTGTTCTTGGCAACATGAGATGGGGCATTGTTTTTAGTTGGAAGGTACAGTTATTCCTTTTGTACCATGGAAGAAACCGGTCAGTCAGAAACTATAAATACGCTGCGGAGGTAATTTCCACTCCCTCAGAAACCCTCAAGTAGGTGTGAGCAAATTACAGCCCGGGGGCCACATGCGGCCCGTTAAACGTTTTAATTCGGCCAGCAGAAAAAGAATTAAATGAATAAACTGTCATGATTTGTATTTGTTATTTTTGGTTTAGTATTTGGTTTCATGTTTTGGCCTTGTTCATGTGTCTTGTCTCGTCAATTCTATTGTGTCCACCTGTGCTCGTTTACCCAAGCCCTAGTGTTAACCAATCCGGTCCTTCCAACCCTCCATGTCTTGTCCAGGTGCTCCTCGTTGTCTCGTTAATTTGTGTGTATTTAGTTCCCTGGTTGCTTTCAGTTCTTGTTGGTTCATTGTCATTTTCACTGTCGCTTGTCCCTGTTGCCTGTTCCTGTTGCCTGTCCCGATCATTAGTTTCCTGTCGTTGTCTAGTTTTTCCAAGTTCCCTGTTTGCCTTACTTTTCTGTTAATTAAATGCCCTTTAAGTTACCCCTGCCTTGCTTCCTTGCGTTTGGGTCCTCACCTTCCTCAACCCTGACATAAACCTTGTTAATGTTTTATTTTCTTAATACTGTGGTTTTTCAAAGACATGTATATTGTTGTAATGCTTTTGTTCACCTTCATTTAATTTGTTTTTTTTTTCTTCGATGAGGTAAGGTGACCAAAACACTCCATCCATCTGCTCCTGGTCCGGCCCCTCTGTCAAATTTTAGAGCCCATTGTGGCCTGCCAATCAAAAAGTTTGCCCAACACCCTGCCCTATAGGGACGTACCAGCTTTCTCCACATCTTTCCAGCCCATAACATGACACGCCCACCCCCTTGCTGCAGTCTCAGCCTTGTTGGGACATTGTGGCCATTCAGCAACCATTCGTTGCTCCATCCATCTGGGCCATCGAGGGCTGCACGGCACTCATCGGTAAACAAAACTGTTTGAAAATTAGTCTAGGAAATTTTTGTTAAAAAAGAAAAAAAAATAACTACAATGAGTATCCTTGAAATTAATTATTCCTCAAAATACAGTGGGACAAGCTTACTTTAAAGCAGTGGCCCCAAACCTTTTTTCTATCTCCTCGTACCAAATGGCCCATGGGCCAGGATCAAGCCCAGAGGTTGGGGACACCTGACTTAATGGTTGATTTCTTCATTAGACTCAGGATTTACATTTCAGGAGTCCTTCTGCAGTGTCCAGCAGCTGAGTTTTCAAACAGATTCCTTCATTCATCAGGGGAAATTAATAAAGGTTTTGAAATTTCAAACTGCACTTCAGTAACAGCATATGGTTGCCATAGGGGAAACTTGAGAGGCTTAATGACCATAAAATGTCAATAATAAAACAGGCAATACACTTTCCAACACCTGAAATGACTGATCCCGTGAGACAAAACAAAACTCATTAAAAGTACAATACAACAATATTAATTTCTAACAATTCTAATGCTCCGTGTGATAGTATACTCTTCATTTTATGTGACTAAGATAAGTTTAACAAGGGAACATACAGTAGATGCTTTCCTGATTACATTTTGAATGTGTTGGACATAAATTAAAGATAACACTTAAAATAGTTCTCATCACACAACTACATCACAGTCAAAAGTTTAGCTCTGACCTTTCTGTGACTCATTCATGTTTTCTTGGGAAACTCAATTTTCCTCCCACATTCAAAAAACACGCATGTTAGGTGTTCCAACGGCACACTTCCCCCATATGTTTGAGTTCTTATCTCCTCGTTACCGTCGCAAAAGTCGGCCATGTGATGTTCTCTACCTCTATGGATAGCTACAGTTGCCATTCCTGAAAAATGCAGAGGTGACATATTATGATTTATGGACGATGGTACCAGTCTTTCTTATTTCTATGGGACCAATTATTCCTTTGACTTGGAAAAATGCATTGTAGACGTAGGGAAGAGGAGAGCAGTAAGAAGGGGGGAAAAGAAATGAGAAAGGAATTTTGCGCGAGGTGATGAAACAGAATTTCACAGCTTTTCCTGAAATCCTCCTTTTTTCATGTTCATGTATGTACAAAGACGCATTTATCTTAATAACAACGCAGAGCATCTTTGATATAATGCAGTATTAAACCAAGTCTGTTCATTAGATAAAAGAATCCATTACATGTTTTTCAGAAATGAATCAGGGTACATTACAGTATTTTTTCGGGATTGGGTCAATTTGCAAAATTAAATTGTACAAAAAGCCATCAAGTATCCAGTGTCTGATCATTAAATGATTTTCCAATTGCTGTTCATTAGGATGCTAATGTCTGCAGTTTTTAAGTTTGTGGGTAAACAATAGGTAACAAAAAATACACTCCATACCTGATGGTTTTTTTAAATTGAAATCAGGTGAAACTAGTTCAAACCAACCACACCATGTGAAGTGAAACGAAATGCTTTACACATTGAATATGAGGTTTATACGTCTACATAGACCAAAAGCAAGAACCTTTCTAAAACCACAATAAGGCTCACCTGGTTTGAAAAGCATGTCACAAGGGAATCTGATTCAAGGAAGAGATACAACCAAGCCACAAAGGCCGAAATGGATGTGATTTAGAGGCCAATTATTCTCCACCCAACTGAATGGCGGTGTTTCAACTGCTCAAGCCTCGCACGGAATACCAAAAAGGAAAGAAGCAATAAGAGGGACAAGTACACAATGCAGGGAAGCAGCAGTCCTGCGGTGAATTACCGACTTACTATCGCATTACGGAAAATGTGACCTTTTTGTGTAGGGAAAAATTAGGGATTCAGAAGATGAGGTCGGTAATAAATCACAATATTTTTCAGTTATTTATTTGCATGCGCCACAGACCCCAGTTATCTATACAGTAAATATTTATGTTCCAATGATGAGATCTCTTTACCAAGTTGCCAAAGTATGCTGAATAGATCAACATCTGCGCATATATGCCAGCATGGGAACAAATTACATCCGGGTCCTCCGCATTGAGAAGAGCCAGATGAGTGGGTGAAGGCATTTTGTTCGGATGCCACCTGGACACCTATGTGGTTAGAGGGCAAGTCCCACTGGGAAGAGGCCCCGAGTTTGACCCAGGACATGCTGGAGAGACACTGTCTCCCGGCTGGCTTGGAAACGCCTTGGAATCCCCCAGGACCAGCGGGACAAAGTGGCTGGGGTTGAGGGAAATCTGGGCTTAAGCTGCTGCGCCCGCGACCTGACCTCGGATAAGCGGAAGAGAATGATGATGATGATGACATTAATGTAACGGTATATGAAAATTATGAAGAATTTTTTTATACTTTTGTTATTGAATAGTTATAAAGGGTTAGCAATATAACAGTTCATATTTCCTCCCCTTTTTTTGAATTTGCACTTTGTCAAATGTATTCAATGACTGGGTTACTATTGTTTTTTTGTACGAATTGGCTTTCTCGCAAGTGTACTCAGAATAAGTTTGAGTTTTTTTTTAATACATATTGTAAATCGATCAGAATGATAATAATTTCCAAACTACTGAACGCACCTGATTATAAGCTGCAGACTAAATTTGAAAAAAGTACACGTATAGGCCGCACCTGTCTATAAGCCAGATGATAAGGAATTCTTCCTATGCCAAACAGTTGTTTCATTTGAAATTATTGTGTCGCAGCCTACGTGTCAGTCAGTCAGTCACCAAGGCTGCGTGCTTGAAAATGACAAACACAATTACATCGCAGGGCGAAGGCGAATATCACAACACCTTCTGATGAAATCACTCTTAACTCACAATTCATAGAGGATGAGAGCAGATGACGAGGGGGGAAATGATGAATTGTACTCAGAGCTGAAAAGGAGGAGAGGAGTAAACAACAGATGAGCTAAACGACTGCAATATCCCCATTTAATTCATCATGGAAAATTAAGCACACAGTGTTCACGGCGGTCTCATTCTTCATGCTTGGTGTGTGTTGAATACAGAATCTATTCCTTGCATTGTGTTAAAAGAGAGGCGCTCAATCAATTGTGCTTTTGCAAAACAAAACAAAACCCCTGCTTGACTGGATGGGGTCCAGTCACAGAAAGTAGTCGGCACTTAGTATAAAAACGGTTGCATTGTCAATTTTGTGCCAGTGGTCTAGTACAGCGTGTTTGTGAATTTGGGAGACTTGCTTTGCCTCACTGGACATTCCTGCAAATGCATCTGCAAATTTGGTTACAAAAATTGACTAGAGTTTCAGAGGTGTAACTCATGGCGCAGGCGGCGTAACACGATTTGGGTATATTTGAACGTGGCGCAGCTAGACAAATTAGGCCCTTCTTAAATATGACTCTAGTTCGGGACAATACTTCTGAATTATTATAGAAATCAATTCAAAAAACAAATTATAATCATTATAATCTTGAGGATATTTTAATAACACCCCCGTCATTATTGGGGGGTGGCTGAGGTATGCTGGGGCACTGAAAATGACACTCAGTGATGAGAGATGATAATGTTCAAGTTACAATAAATCATAATAGGCAATTGGCTCTTTTGTTTTTGGTCATGTTTGCACAGATTTTATTTGTTTCTCCACAAGAACATGGAGGCAGTAAAAGTTGGAGCACTGCACTCACCGGCGCTGGTCCAGGACTCCGTCTGTTGTGAATTGCGCTATATAAAAAAGGTTCTTTTGAATTGTATTATAATTGCATTTTATTTTATTGGAAAATCTTATTTAGTGTTTAAATTTAGAATGTTCTCGTAATTAATCTTGTAGAAGGTTTTGGGATATTGGTTCTCAGTCTTGCAGCAAATAATTGAATCGACATGCATTTCATTATATTTTCAGTGCTGATGCTACCAAGTCACTGTCATATCGTTTTCACAAATAAGGGACTAGTCAAATATATTAATGAAATGCATAGTTTTAAGCTAAACGGTATCAAAATATTCCGCTGGCCTACTGGAAGCCAGTGAGGGGGCCCAGAAAGATTTCTTTTCATTGGCCAAAATCCCTGGCAGCGCCCCAGGGTATCTGCTGTGGGAATTTGTATTTTCATTTTTTGTTTTTGCCCTGTAACAAAAGGGTTGTGGTCCAGTACCGGTAGGTTGGGTTCCTAATGTGTTCTGCACTCTCCAACCCTTGAGCGCTGTAACGCGTCTCACTTGTTACGCCTGCCTTCAAATTTATTTTTTTTTGTCATGGGCTGCATTCTGTTGTCATGCAGCAACCAACAAAGTGACGTTTGTGACTGGCTGGCATAATAGAGAATGCTCCGTTCAGATATGACACCAGGCAGAGACCACCATATCGGTGTTCATTCAACCAGCTGCTACTTTGGCTTTAATGTTAAGCATCGGAAATCACAACAAAATAAATGCAACATTGTTTTCCCAAATGGATGTATTAATTGCAGCTCGTTAGATCATGAAAATATTATAACGGTATAATTTATCTTAACATTAAAAAAAACAAACTGAAGATTTTCTGTAGTATTCTGCCACTGCAATATCGTTTCCTGTTTAGCTAAACACCTAGTGATGCAAATGCCAAGAAATGCCCAAACGAACTGAAATGAGAGGAGACAGCCAACCAGAAGCCGAAGCAGATGGCTGATTAAATGAAAATGACAGAATCAGGAAAGTTCAGGAAACATTTGTGCTTTTTTATAAGTGGAGTGGGGTTGCATAAATCATTTAATCTGTAAAATTTGTTTGTAGTTTAATTCCTTTCAATATTTTTGACTCCTGAGATTAGGTTTCTCTTCTCACTACTTGCTGCCTGAAGCCAACAACACTTGACAATCACTATCATTCGTATTTTGCCAAATAGAGAATAGTTTCTTTTTTAATGGAGTTACATCAGTATTTGATATCACAATATATAATATAATGGCAAGAGATAAACACACTTTTCTTTAATTTTATGACTGGAGACTTAAATATTGTTTTCAACCAGTCCGTGTCCACAATCCCTTTCCTATGGCTCAAACAAAAAAAATTGCAAACTAGATACAGTTGTCAAACAAGACCACAAACATGCAGCACACAACTGCTTAACAATGTACTAGATTTTGCGAACTAATATTACATTTACAAACATCAATGTGTCACATTACAATATGCGGATGAGGCCTACAAACGGGCGGGCATTAGTGCAATTGTGCAGTCCTACAATTCAATACACACTACTACTGTGCTTTATCCAATGCTGTACTTAAATAGTGACCAATGCTGTATTTTGTTTACCATTACAGTATTCATATCATTACAGTACTTTTAACATTGCAGTATTTTTATCATTGCAGTATTTTCTATCATTCAGTATTTTTTTTTTTATCATTGCAGCTTTTTTATTTATTTCCCCTCTGTACCATGGACAGAAATTAGGAGTGTTTCCTTACACTTGTATATGTTGTGGGATGTAAGTGTGTATATACATGGGGATCTGAGTGTATACGTATATACTGTGTATATTTGCTTGCTTTTTATGAATGTCTGCTGCTCATGTTATACATTAACGGCTACATTACGCCGCCGCCTCTGTGTGATATATTTCTTCACAGTGAAAGTGATAGCAATTAAATTATATAAAAATCCTTAAAAATAAACACATATCTATACAGTTACTGATTACTAAAATTGATGCATTTATCGCGACCGTTTCAAAGGATGACATAATCACAGGTTTGGGAGCACAGCACATCGCCATCAATAATTGGCGACTGTTGCGGTAAAATCTAACCTCTGTGAGTATCGATTCACGATACTAAAATGAAGTTATGAATGGTCGATGCAGCGTTTTGTTTCAGTTGCTTTGATGAGCACTGGTGGGCGGAGTCTGCTCCTTGTACTCCTGCTTTCCATTTGACAATAAGATCGTTTATAGGGTTATAGGTGCAGCTGTGGTGGAAGAAAGATGTCAGAAAATTCCAATTGCAAAGTTTCAGCTGGTATTGCTTAAATTCCGAGTATCATCCTGTTTCTCTTCCAGTATGCAAATGGTTTTGCTGTCTCCTACCTGGTGTAGGTTCAATTTGGTATTTTGATTTAATTGTTGTTCTTGGTTTCTCCTTTTTGCCATGTCTCCGTCAACCAACGTTAGTTATAGTGTATACTTGTTTTACATGCAACACGGTGACCTTTTGTCTTTGTTGTTTTGTTACAATATCCCTTCATCGATGTTTCGCTCCTTCGTCCCCAGAACATTTCGAGGTGGTGGGACGTCTCTCTACCGCACCCTGCAGCCTGCCGAGGATCCTTCTTTTCCCCACGCCATGCCCTTCTTTCAGAGCCAGAGCCAGAAGCTCCCTTACTCAACCTCCTCAGCAAGATCGTGGAGAGCTCGCTTCCTGTTGGGGCCTTTGCCTCCCGGATGTCCCAGTGATGCCTCCACATCCAACCTCTACTGGGAAGGTTAATGTTCTCCAACCATTTTGTGAGCATGTTGCTGATAGATCCCCATAATTGTCCTTCTTTCGCTCGTATGCGGCCTCCATCTGCTCTTTCCATGGTACGGTCAGTTCTACCATGATGACAATACTGATAGGTTTACGGGTCTTCAGTATCTCAACACGCTTGCGCAAAATCTTGTTATGCCGCCATCTGAAAAAAACAAATAAATAATAATGATAATAATTATATATTTGGCTTCAGAATGTAACTCATTAAAATACCACCCACAGTGTGAACTGTCTTTAATGGGAGTTCAGGCATGCTTCGTGGGGCGCTTGTTTTCCATCAGGTCCACTATAACTTGAATCATGTTTTCGTTTTTTTTTTCTTTGATTAATTAATATTTACCCCTCAATGTGTCTGCCTCTGTCGATCAGTGTCTCTGTGAAGTACTCACTGTAAGGATCATTAGTGAATGCAGAGAGCCTTGGATGCAATAACCTCTTCTCAAAACTATTTTCCTTCCTTCATTAAATGAGTCAGAGAGGATCATTTCATTCCTGTGCTTCTCTCTCCTGATTCATCTCCAATAGTTCTCTATCTGAGATTTGATCGGAAAAAAGACTAATAGTAATGCGCATCACTGGTTGCAACAGTTTTATCTCCATCTTCCATGCTTCCTCGCCAGCACCCTTCCCCCAAAACCTCCCACAGTCAGCAAGACGTTATTATGCCGTCTACCAGACTGTGATCACATTCCCTGTCCAATCTACTTAACATTGTCAAGAGCGAGGATATTAAAACAGAGAATGATACAAAAAACACCTGAAGAAAAATAATCAGAATTGACACACTCATGTACGGGGGAAGATCTCAGATGTTCTGCTTTAGGTTAAAGCCACAAAGAAAGAAATATATTTCAGCTGTTTTTTTGTGAGTGGATAGTTCACTATTCGTGTTAAATGCTCATTTATCCGAGCATATTGATCAAAGGCTTGCAAAATAAATCAAATTGTTGTTATACCTGGTTACAAAGCGCATTCTACAAATGTATTATTATCAATTGCCTAATTTCTGGTGACTAGTCAGAATATTGATTAGTAAATTAAAGCTGAGGCATGGTGGCAGGTGTCTTTGTGGGGACTGCCAGGGCATTACTTATTCAAATTAGTCTGTATCACTGGTTTCTCAAGATAACACAATCTGCTTAAACAAGTGTGTCATTACAAAAATTATGCATATAATATTCAGCAACAAAATATGCAAGGCCTGCAGGAATACAATAAATGGCAGCTGGAGACCTTCAAGGAGTGTATGTGTGGACAAAACTAAGGTAGAATTCCAAATGTGAATTTTACAACTCACAACTTATCACTCTACATTTTGAAAACGATGGGCAAAAGAATTTGAACAAAAATATGACGGATGGATTCCTTTCTACTGAGTGAAGTGGAATTGAGGCATTTCCGTGTGTCAATGGGAAATATTGTTCAATTGAACTCAAGTGTCCATAAGAGCAAGGGATGTACTATAACTCGTTGGGTAATTCAGCGTTTTCTTTGAGAGTCACAGATATGGTCTTAAAGCTTGAAATGATAAAAAACGGAAATTAAAAAGTGGAAGCCCACACAAAAATATATTAATCAGGCAGGAACATATATTTCTTTCTATGAACTGCATTTTGCAACACAACATTTGGACTGCTGGTCAGTAATAATAATTAATAATGTCAGCACAGACAAGTTGTTAAACGATTCAACATTTTCATCTCCATCTGCATTAATATTGTTTGTTATTATATATCAGGTTTTTTCTTTGTTTTTGGCGCACATATGAAATGTGGTTAGCAGTAGTGGGGTGGATATGACATTATTATTATTATTATTATATTTTATTTTATTAAGGGTGCATTAAAAACCATTGCTCATGCATTGCTACAAATGTCATAAAATCAATCGACACCAAAACGTATGTGGACAACGCTACTTCTGCCGACTTCAGGATTGGCCATGTTTTACATATGAGAAAATGAGTAACTGATAGCTTACATGCAGTTTCTCTTCGATGTGCATGACATGCATTGTGAGAGGCTTTGTGTAAGCTCAATCTTTTGAAAGTTTTATAAATTACATTTCAATCTATAAAGTATAGCTTCACTTATACTTCAGCTTCAGGGGGTACGCCCACCACCGCATAGCTGAAAATGATGCACCCTATGCGGTCACACTCAGTTGGAGGAGCCACGCTTCTTGTTGGAGCTCCAGTGCTTTGAATTTTTCACAGTCCATCCATCCATCCATTGATTTTCTTCACCGTATCTTTTCACAAGGGTCGCAGACAACTGGACCTCCGGGGGTTATCGCACAGCTGCCTATCCAAACCTCCGGAGCGTATGGCGCACCATGATTGATTTATGTTCGAATAGAATCCAGCTTTTACCCCGCTCACATGAGCTGCATTAGTGGCCGGTAAGAAGCCAATTTTGTCCTGCTAACCTCGGGGGCCACACATGCTTATTGCTGCCCCGTTTACTGCGGCAGTTTTAGCAGGTCAGATGCGCGAGCTAGCTGCCAGAGCTAGCTGCCTGCCTCCAAAGTCTCAAAACACTTTTGCATTGCTAAATTTTGGAACCTACAGCCAAATGGCAACCAAATTCATATGCACATCCCTACTATTGTCCAATTCAACTTGTAAATTTTGTGGAGGTGATATTGGCTTTTCTTCATTTGAGCTCTCATTAAATGCCAATAAAATCCCAAATATTATGCCCATCACTTTTATATTTTCACATGTTGAAGAGTAGAGCTGTGCATGTGTATTTTGGTGACAATTAGTCACCGTTTTCAGGCACTTGGTGACAACATAACATGACAAAACAAGCTAGGACACAACATGACAAGCTTGCCTCCTTCCTTCGATGATGTACTAAGGTTGATGTGTGCATAAAGCAGTACCCGCGCAGATATTATGGGTACCATTAAGATGAATGTATGATGATTGTTGCTGAATGTTCCGGCCCAAAGTTGCTCCCATATTTCACGCAAAGGCTCACGGGGCGTAGG
The DNA here is from genome assembly GCF_059441095.1 of Idiotropiscis lumnitzeri. Taxonomy (NCBI): domain Eukaryota; kingdom Metazoa; phylum Chordata; class Actinopteri; order Syngnathiformes; family Syngnathidae; genus Idiotropiscis; species Idiotropiscis lumnitzeri. Next base: position 16,006,294 of record NC_142397.1, on the reverse strand, counting down.
AATACGGCACATATTATCCATCCTGCTCATCGAAAAACAGATACAGTATACATATATATATTAGCCATTTCAATGTGACCCAGCACCCCGCCTACTGCCCAAAGATAGCTGGGATAGGCTCCAGCACCTCCCCGCGACACTTGTGACGACAAGCGGTATAGATAATGGATGGATGGATGGAACGTGACCCAGCTGGGCAGAAGGGCGTCACCCTGACACCATCTATTGACAATCTGCCACTGCTCTGAAGCATGTCATACGATTACGATTGTGGCAGTTCAGGAGGAGTCTAAGGAGACGGCAAAATATTGAATAGCAGAGATGGCCAAGACGTCCATTTTTGGAACATTTTTTTAAAAAACGACAAACTATGGAATGACCAAAGAACCCTAATTGGGTTGTGTACCGCGTGTATGGAGGTCAAATAATTACACTCAGAGCAGAATTAATTTTTGCAATGCTGTAGCGTGTACTGAAACTGAAAGTTCGACTGAGAGCGAGCGAGCGAGCCTCTAAAGTGGGCGAAAACACAGAAGTGATACGTGCGACTGTGTGAAGAAGCAATTGAGAGCCAACATAAGTATCTGAAGCTGCATTTAATTTGAGCAAAGGGATGAAGTACAATAAATACAGCCATCTCTACTGTATGACCACAGTCCAAGCTCATCAGTGAATTTGCGTTGTAAAATAGTACACAGTGCCCGCCACTGTTGAATACAACAGATAAATCCATGACCATGTGTTCATATTTGTGCCTTGTTAGCAAGTGAATCCTCTCTGGGATAAACTTTGACGGCCATTTTAATTTCCCATCAATGCGTGTGAGACATGGAACAGATTCAGCACCTTTAATTATACAAAGTGTGCACAATGATGTTAGTTAAAGGTTTATTTGACTTTGCGGAAAATAAAGTGAAAACTTGATGAATTAAATGCATCATAATGATCCTAATTTAGTTCTTTATCTACACTGAAGAGAAATAAACATACATATTTACATGACCAATCCCCTTTCAAATGAGCCTTAGAGTTATATTCATGGCCTAAAAAGGACTTTAGATCATCCAAACCAGCGCTGAGAGCAGATGCCCCAACTTGGCCTTTCCTGATGTTACAAGCTTCTGCTGGTACTTAGCAAATTGCGAGATGATGTTAATATCAATTGAGCGTTTCACTGCTAGGATCTTTCAGCCACCTGCTTAACCTCTGGTCGTGTGGCAGAACATGCAGGTATTTTCTTTTATGAAGGCATACAAACCTTGACGGTGGACTCCTGCCAGCTGTGTCTTGTAGGATGTCACACACATTAAATTACAATTGACCCTTATGTCAGGCAACATGTTTGACATATCCTCTTAAAGGGAAAGTCAGGTAAAAAATGTTCTTTATGTAGCGGTGTGCAGAATGACTTGTCCTTATCAATCTGTCGCTACACATTTAATTTTTCTGAAGGGTTTTATTTTAGGTTGCTGTAACACAAAATATTAACATTTATAAACAACGTTCGCTCTGTACTGCTGTTTCCAGCTTACGTGTAGCTCTTCTTCGCTCTAGAATGCGCGACTAATAGAAATGATTTAACCCATATTTCAATCAATACAACACCCCAATAAACTTACACATGCACACAATGCAAAAATACTTCACATCTGTATCATATACACAATGCCTCAAACTTACACACGTATTCAATACAAACATACTTCACAGCATTGTACACGACGCTCTCTCGCTATTTCAACGGCAACCTGTTCGTCTACTTCAATTACAAAATTACATCTCGAACGAAAAACGTCAGTAAACACTTAATTTCAATCTGTCACACTTACTATCAATAAACACACTCACACATCAATATATGGTATTTGATCTCGATTGTCTTACCTGAAACACAAAATATTAACATTTATAAACAACGTTCGCTCTGTACTGCTGTTTCCAGCTTACGTGTAACTCTTCTTTGCTCTAGAATGCTCTGGTCCCCTTTTGCCACACGCGCAAGCAGCGAACGCTGTCCTCTAGTGGTCAGAGTTAGTCATTGCAACTAATGTACAAATAAGCAATAATATGAAACTATCACCATCTTAACATGGCTTGCACTAGTAATCAAAACAAAATATCAGTGAAAACAATACAATTCAAAATACAATAATATTGAATATGAATGTATGCCACACTTACAATGTTCAGTTGTTATGTTCTGTGCGCAACCGCTTGTCTGAACACGGTATTCTGATGAATATAATGTTTGCGGAATATAACTTAAGTAACGCAATTCACCCTTGTTTATTTATCTCTGGAGCGGCCATTTTGCTGCTTGCTGTCGACTGGAAGTAAGATCACAATTGCTCAGTTCTCAGGTAACGACCATCACGGTCAGTTTTCAGTTGACTCCAGGTGGCAAATTGGCCGCCCTCTGGGATGGATTAAAAACGGGTGGATTTTGCGTTTTAAGAAATCTGGGGGGCTGACTACCCCTTTACCAAGACTTGTGATTATGTTTTTCACTGACACATTGGGATGGAGCACCAAACATTACCTTGGATCTAAATCTGTTGTTGCTGTTTGTTCTGCAGGGCTAGTCCCTGAAGTCGTCTCTTCACAGGGCAACAGAAATGGTATTAGTTGGAGTTTCAATTTTAAGGTTGAATTTGGCCAATGTAAAATGTCCTGCTTCTGAAACAACAAAGGAATTGTTTTGTGTTTTGGTTTTCCAAATACATTTGCATGTTGCATGTTTCTTTAACATAACAATTAAAATATATAGCAGACACATATTTTGTAGGCTTCTGAGTTTATTTTGTTGCTGCCATCATGTGTTGCATCAATGAAGATTAATGAGCCGGCCAGTAGCAAAAATTAAAAAAAAGCCATAGCCTGCCCATGCGATCTTTCAAAGATTAAAATTAATGTTAACAATCAATAGTAGATCTTTTCTTTCTACAAAAGTCAACCTTTCCATCACTTTGGTTAAGTGAAAAACTGTCCATAAAACTTTGTGCCAGAATCTTTGAAGCTTTTCGGTAAATTCCTGCCTGGCCTTCCACTTTTCCTTGGCAATGCTACACCTATGTTGCCCTGAAACATATTGTGCTGAGTTTTTTTCTCCGTAATCAAATCATCTTGCTATTTTTATTTTTTTCATGGTTTGTCACAGTATCGTTGACGGGCCGTGGGGGGAAGGGGCTGCTCAGTCCTGGAGGCTCAAAGGTGCACAGCGGTTCAGCTCTTGATCTACCACGGACGCCAGTACATTCCCTCCTGGACCGCCATGTTCTGATGGGTCCCCCATCCTTCTCATGTTCTGATCAAGGTCTGACATTCTTTTCATTTTTTGTCGAGCACTTCGATGGATAAAATGCGGATGCCAGCCAGCGTTGGAGGACGTTTGTGGCCATGGCAGAATCAAATGAAGATCTTCTGCGGTTTCAATGAAGTACTCCCTCCAAAGTTAATGTCATAGAGCATCCAATAGGAGGGGAGTAAATCAGTGCATGGGTGAGTATTGCCACATAAATGTTTCAGTTTAGTTTCCTGTCAGCAACTATTCATTCTTCATATCTTGTACCAAACATGCAAAATAGCTTGTTGGTCATATACATTCTACAGTGCACTCTCATTGCCAGAAAATGCGAACGCATGCATGCTCTGTCCCTCGCTCGGTGGAACACACAAATTAAACAGTTATGTCACAGTATGCAATGTATGGTTCAGTAAATTAAAGATAAGGCTTACCTTTAGAAGAGTTGTAAGCAATGGGTGTGGGCACTTTTCTAGAATTGAAGGACTATGTATTCTGTATCAGACCATAGACCATATCAGACATCTGTATTTTTTTTTTTTTTGGGTCGTGTAGACTTGATCGGGTTACCTCCTTCCTATGAGGCATTGAATTGTGTTCTGTGCATGTTCTAACACTATCCGCAATCATTTTTGGTCTTTGTAGTACAGGAACTACTGCTGCACCCTCGCAGTAGCGAAGCTAACTTGAATGTGTGTATTTAACCGTTTTCACATTATTTTCTGGCTCTATGGCAAAAATGACACAATGTGTATATAGACCAGTGCTTCTCAATTATTTTCTGCACCCTCTAGCATAGGGGTCTTCAATCCTGTTCCTCGAGTGCCGGTGTCCTGGCCGTTTTCCACCTCTCCCTGGTGCAACACACCTGAGCGATCGATATCTAGCTTCTGCAGACCTTGCTGATTATCTGATCATTTGAATCAGCTGTTTAAAAATCCGGCAAAGCACCTTTGGCAATCACTTTTGGCCATGCCGTAACCCCGTGATGTCTCACGCCCAACCCATCTTGTCCAAAACAGGGCTGCCGTAACTGCTGCGAACAGGGACAAAGCAACACACTACCTGGATAGCAGCTTCTAAGTATCGCCTGTGTTGGTGTGTCCTTGACAAATGAACTGTACTGTCACCGGATTTCACACGTAAGTGTTTCTTTTCAGTCCACAGCAAAAATGCTCAAAAGAAATGGTCAAATCATTTGACATTTTCCAGGAAACCTAAATGTCATTAAAAGCACTGTACCCGAATGATAGATACTTTGTAAACGACAATAATTAGTTGGCTGCAACTGTGTGAGCCAAAGGGTGAAATGAGAAAAATGCATCCCACATTGAGTCCAAACGACACCAAAAATACACACGCACACACAAGGAGGAATTTTGCGATAAGTAACACGGCCAAAAGCTATATAGACCCTCAAAGGGACAGGCACTGTTGCAAATCTTTTAGAATTACATGGTGTTCCTTCAAGCAGACATCACTCGGGGCATGTACTGTGAAGTGAGCACAACACATCTCGCCAATCCTTTTGTTCGCTGGCTTGATAAACACATGCGTGCCTAAAAGCGCGCGCACAGACACACACACGTGGTACTTCAGTCATATTTTGTTCTTTTGTTTTCTAAATTGACAGTTTTTTTAAATAATTTGATCAAACACTATTATCACTATCCTATAATATCAATTAAGACTATTTTTCGATTAAAAACAGACAAATATAGATATATATTTTTCCTTTGGTACATATATATATATATATATATATGTGTGTGTGTAATTTTTTTTTTTTCCCCTTTGGCACAGTGAGGTCCAACCTTGCATCTTTTATCTAATACACAAAACCTTACCTCTGACATGAAAACGAATTGTAAAGAACCTCCAAAGTCAAGTATTCACCAACAACTTCAGGGTCACAAAGTGTTGTGATGACAAGAAGTCAACTGTGAATGTATTAAAATGGGATCTTTGGAACAGTACTAGGCTACTCTATGCTGGTTTGATATAAAATTGAATTAAGTGACACTCTTTTCTTTTGAATGTCGACTCATAACTATGCAATTAAAATATCATCTCCACACTCAGCAGCCAGAGTTTAAAACATTTTTGATTGATCATTTCTCTTTGCGGATTTGTCACATCTGTGGAGTGTGGTAGCACAGAGGTAAAATACACAATAAATACAATTACAAAAACTATTATGGAAACTCTGCATTTACATACTTGAAAAATGAATGATTTTTCAAAAAAAAAAAAGACGCGATATCATCATTTGTCAAATCTTTCTTGGGCAAAAACAAAGTGGCTTTATCGTTATCCAAACACAAATCATGTGGTAGTCATTATTATAAAAGAAGTTTTTTCACTCCCTGGTCATGTTTGCTACCCCAGGAGCACGCAAGCGTATGGATGGCACAGCACTTCTCCTTAATCAAGAAGCTTCGGGAATATTCATTAGTTTTTGCTGCAGGTCAACAGCGATATCCTCTGAACTTAAGTGCATGCATTTTTCCCCTAACAGCAAAATAAAAAAGACAACACACCATCCTTACAGCTCAACATAAGTCAGAGAGTCTCCATTTCTCCAAAACTCACTCACTTTTGTTCCGTCATCCTCATTAATGTCACTATGACGCAGTTGCATGCATAACAGAGTTGACATCAGCCTGCATTTGGCCATTTAATTAGAAAAATGTCAGGCAATAATTTGCACACTCCATCCATAGTGACCGGCAAATAATATTATGGGCATTCATGTGGAGTATTATTTAAAGTGACTCTTATTTGGGTTTGCTTTAATATTCATGGTGCATCTGCATCGTGTCTCACTTCAGTGGATGCGCACACTAAAGAGTGTGCCTGTGTAGAGGGAAAATCCTATAATACAAATTAAGCGTTGCTTACAATTGTAATACAACTAGTGCAGCGTTACCTGTGTTGTGCATTGTGTCCTTTTGCAAGTCTCTCACTTAAACTAAACTCATGCGCACATACATTCAGAAAAAAATGATACACAAAATATAGAAGCGTGCGGCCAGTGCATGTGCAGTTGTTTAAAATCCCTCCATTAGCCGATCCATTTCTCCTGACAAGGGTTGCAGGCGTGCTGGAACTTATGCCAGCTGTCTTTGCACGGTAGGTGGTACACCCTGAACTGGTTGCCAGCCAATCACAGGGCACACATAGACAAAGAAACATCCGCGCACACCCTGACACCCAGGGACAATTTGGAGTGTGCAGGCCGGATTTGAACCCCGCACCTCCGAGTTGTGAGGCAAACATGATAATCAGTTGACCACCGTGCCGCCCCAAAATTGGACAAAATATTGTACAACTTTAGCGTTACTATCAAGACTTCTCATAGTTAATTAAAAATAAATGTAAACTGCCTCTGTGTGCCAACAAATACATTCTCTGGTAAAAGCAACATGTAGTTTTGCAAATTGATGTCCGATGCATCCAAAAGAATGCATTTCAAATGGTGTTGTCTTTACTGTACCAGTGTGCAGTATCTAAATTGTGTGTTCCATCTTCTAAATTCTCTTCAATTGGCCCTATAATTGACCACATGAGGTCAAACTCACTCTGTCATTCTATTTTATATGAGCTTGGAAATCAGAATTTACATTTCCAGATGAAAAATCTTTAATGTGATGATGTGTGGGGTTTTATATGACAGGGTTGATTGACATTTACTTGAGGGGGTGCGCCGTGGGATATCCACAGTCCACTACATGTTTGTACTGAGTTTAGAATAAATGGGAGACTTCAATCATTTTCCATCTTTTTCTTCATTTGACTTTCCAATGTTGTGTATACGCTAAGAGTGGGTCAAAAACAAAACTGAAGCTGATTGGCTGTCACCAATGAGGGACCAATTGGACATCGGTGGGTTGCCTTGAAATACTGATGGAAACTTAGTGACGCATTGCTTGTGCCCACCTCTGTAAAGCGCTATTCACAAATATAACAGTTACAAATGACAGGATTTAGTAAATAACTGTATACGTATTTCCAAAGGTCCCCATGCAACCTGTCAAGGAATATTTCTAGAATTTTTCAAAAAATGCATTGGATAATGATTTACAAAGACGCCATTTAAGACGCGCCGCTGATTGTTGATTGCCAAGAGATGAATATCATCATGTCCCAAGACATCGTCATCGCTTATATATCATCAACAAGCTTGAAATTCCATCCTTCACTTACGTAGACTATTCTGTCTGTCATGCCGTGGCCTCTTGGAACTTGCCATGACTGTCTGATATGTGATTTTTGCATCTGCCTCTGTGACGAGCTGCGGACAATCGACACAATACTCTCATGTGGTCACCATGCCAACTGTTGCAATAGCTTTGCGCTCCCCGTGATAGTGCATTAACTTAACACAGGAGCTTTTACCTAAACCCCGAAGTTCGAAAACTAATCAAAAGGTTTAGTGGGAGGATATTGTTTTCTGAGCAGTACCAACCAAACTGATTTGACATATTTTTTGTGCAAAGCTCCCAAGTACTCAATGGCCGGCAGTGTCAGAGTCACTGGGGCGCAATAAACTCCTGCACTTCACTTGAAAAAAAAAACAAAAAACAGACGCCTGTGAAACAAATATACTTTAATTAGATATCACTAGTGCAAGTAAAACCAATCGGTATTTACTTCATCATTTTGTCTCTCGCTAAGCTGACTCATTGAAGTGAAAAACAAGAAGCCCATCAGCAATAAGTGTTATGAATGATTCAATGATTGTCTGAGAATTTGATAACCATCATTGCCTTACATCATTGTGCCACAATGGCACATTCAACCTTCTTTCGTCAAATTGTTGCCAGCCAGCATTTGTTGCAAGAAGGTAGACAGCTGAAGGCTTGCAAAGTTTTGCGCTGTTGAAAACAGTGAGAAAAGGTAGTTTTACAAAGGAGGGGCATGCAGGGGGCTTTGGGGGTCTTTGCTCAACTTAAAAGGGTGGCAAATAGCGACAACAAGAGTTTGAAATGCCTTGCAGTTCCCGGTACAACTTGTACTAGTTGCAGTTTCTACTTTGTTTATAGCTAAAATGACGAGTGTCTGTGTTCCATTTCTCTTTGCTGCTTCATTCAGAGCTGCACAGCATAGGAGATGATGTTTACAGAGCCCCAGACATGACATGGGTAATTTTATTTTGTAGCCACAATTTTGATATAATGTGCACAAAAATGCTCATTTATGGTCACCATCCATCTAGCCATTAGCTTCCGCAAAGACTTCCCTCTCCCCAGTCACATTTGTGGTCACCAAATGCACATTTGTGACCTTGAACTAAGTATAACGTGGACACAACAAGCAAAATAGCTGTGGCTAGTTGGATAAGGAGAGTGAGAGCTCTTTTTCTAGAAATGGAACAGTGGAGGTAGAGGACAGCGCAGGAGAAATCGGATATGGATATGATAGTAAAATAAAATTAAACAAACTAATTAAACTATCACTTCAATGTTTTTGATTTAATTGACTGATTGATTTAAAATTACACTTCATCGGGCTGAACATTGGCACTTATATAATAAGTATGCATGTCAAAATTACATCAGTACTAATATAAAGATTTTTTTGTGACGAGATTCATGACAAATTGCCACGCCCCTTTTGGAGCTCGGCTTGTTATTTTCTCCGTTTCCGCTTTCCACGCCATATCCTTCTTTTTAGGGGTTGGTTTTCAAATTGTTTTTGATTTCTCCAAAACAAATGAATACAATAGAAAATGCAAGCTAATATAATTTTCCTGAAAAAAATGATGCATAAATTGATCGTATTATTGAAAATGGACCATCCTGTCTGGATTTATTTATTCATTTGATTCATGATTCATTTCAGGGTTTTCATCATTAAGCGACATTAAGTTTGAATGCGCATGTATGGAGAGGAAAATGGCAATGCCCATAAAAAACAAAATGCTGTGTTGATTGCTTTGATATTTTAGAGGTTGAAGTGGACATGAGTTGAGATGTGCATGGAATTTGAGTGGCAATTGGTCATAATTTTCTAACATTGAGCTACGTTAAGCTTTTTCATTATAGTGATCCTCTATAATGCCCATAAATCCAAAATACTGTGGTAATTGTTTTGATATTTTCAGAGGTTGGACATACATAGACATGTGAATGTGAATTTAGAAAATGATTGGTCACAATATTCTGGCATTAACTTATGTTAAGCTTTTTGACATTTAAGATTTTAGACCTTCCCATTATGATGCCTTGCGTGTTGGGAAAGACATCATCATCTAAAATGATTATTACTCACTGTTTGAGTCGCTATTAGGTATTTTAGTTTTTTAAAAGTCTGTTCTGAGTATATTTTAAAGTAAATGCTTCCATCCCATCCTGCCCCCCTCTGAGGCAGTCGGGTGTGGGTTAGGTGATGGCGCTTCAGACAGCCTGCAGATGCCCCCTCTATCACATCTCACAGCCAATATTTTACTATAAGCTAATAATACCTTGAGCTGCATCGCCCTATGGCTCCTGTTGGAATTTATCTTTATATCAATGTTAGAATTTAACTTTAACCCAATGTAAACTCAAATAAGTAATCTGACTCCAATTTGCGACCTTACCCAACTCTCACTCATCCAACAATATGCGCGCTCGTTCTGCAATAGAAAGGTATCAGGAAGCCGGCATTTTCACGCACGAATGGATTTATTCCCAATACACAGATTTCTACATGGCACCTGGATCTCGAGTCCCTCTCAATACAACTCTACACCTCTCATGCCACCAGCGAATGTGTTCTACCTCCGAGTTGCCCAGTACTGATTCATACTATACAACATGCAAATGGCACAGACAAAGGCATCCTGGCATGATTCTATTGGCTATGTGTATTGCAGTTAACTTTAGCTCGCTCTCATTGGTCTTTCTCCTCCCGCCGAATCCCGTGGCGACTCCTCCTGCTTGTGCTATCCCCCGATGGCCTCTCCTTCGTCCACTGGTCCCGGAGTCATCTCGTCTCGCTCAGCACCATCTGCTTCTAAAACATTCCATTCATGCACAACCCCCGCAACCAGTTTCGCGCCACCAGTCACACTCTCAGCATTTTACAATATCACATTTTCATACATTGGATGCACCAACATCTAATGAACTATGTTAAGCTCAAACTCTTATATTCCTTTAATAGTCAAAAGTATGAAATCCTTTAAGTGTAACTGAAGTTTAGACCATGCTAATGACCAGACACTCAGGAGAGGAATGCAGGAAGATTAGATCACAGCTGCACCACAGGAGGTGTGAACGAGACCCCTCTGAAACAATGGACTTCCATGCCAGGATCACAAAAGTGGCTCCGAGCAGTCTAACCTTTGTTCAGTTTTAAATTGACTGCCATTTACATTATCCTTTACTCCTCTTCACTGGAGCCTCGTCAACATCTTCAAACAGATGTAATGCTTCCTCTACTGTATACTTTTTATATTAATCATTGGGGCTTTTCTCAATGCCGCCACTGAAAAGTAGTTGCTATGGACAACGGGTGCAGGAATTAGGACTGATAAATATTTTTTATTACAATAAAATGGCATCTTGGGAATAATATGGTACATACAGACAGGAAAGGTTAACAGGGCAGGAGCATGCTTAATCTATGTAAATTAACAACATGTGAATCTTGAGAACTGTCAAAATGACGGCAGTGGGAGTTCTAGTGTCAATAAACGGTGCACTTGTAGGGTTGACAGCTGCATAATTACTTCAGCAGGAAATAAATGCAGAGAACAGACTTTGGTGAGCTCTATAACTACAGACGTTTTAATCCGGCCCGCCAAACTTGAAAAAAATTAAAATAATAAACCTTGTTAATGTTTTACTTTCTAAATACTGTGGTTTTTCAAAGACATATATATTGTTGTAATGCTTTTGTCCACTTTCCTTTAAAATTAAATGCATTCTTTTTTCTCCGATGAGGTGAGGTTACCTAAACACCCCATCTATCTGCTCCTGGTCCGGCCCCTCTGTCAAATTTTAGAACCCATTGTGGCCCACCAATCAAAATGTTTGCCCACCCCTGATTTAGGGTATATGACCTCAGTATTGTGAATTGTGTCCGCCACAGGTTAGCTTTACATTTTACAGCGAAGTCACACTTGCATGCCCGCATGTGTGTAAAATGCTTTCCTGTGTGGCGTATTGGTGCAGGTCTATGGTTTACGAGTTCTCTTTGAAGTTGAGTCGCCTCACTCCAGTGTCATCCGACTAACATGCACTTCTTGTAAAACAGCTCACGTTTTTGCCATGCAGTCATGCTGATAATAGACACAGTAATGCTCACAAATGATTTCAACTCGTCTATTGAACTTGGTTCATAGCATTTGAGTTTCACATTAACAACCGTTTTTAGTTACCGGGCCAGCTCACAACAAATAAATTAGAAATGCAAAAGGCACACTGAGCTCACGATATTGACTCATTCGTCACTAATTCATGTTCTTGTCTCTATCTTCCCACAGCCTCTCCCGGCATGCTTTTTTCTTCATTATTCCATTTGTTCCCCTTCACACACCGGCACTCCATTCATCCCTCCTTCTCACTGGCACTTCACACCATCTAGGCTGCTTGCCAGCATCAGAGCCGCACTGAATCGAATCCAATATGCTCGGTCAGGGTGGACGCCACTCTACAGTATGTACTGCAATCCAGTGGGAGACAAAAACAGCTAATTGATTCACCCTTGAGCTCCCTGAGATCGGGCAATTCAGCACTGTTACTGCAATCATGGCTTGCATGATCTCCGAGGTCACGCAATATATGAATGAAATGGAGATTCTGTCTGGATTAGATAAAAGTTTTTTCACAACAGAATATCAAAACCTCTCCGAGCTCCGACCCCAATGCCATGGGCAAATGAGACATAATTACCACTGGTGGGCCCAAGGGCTGAATAGATTGTCTGGATATGACGGGAATGTAGATGTTCTTACTCCACCGAGTGTGCTTGTAGGCTACATCATGCAAAATATGCTTTGGCCTTATCCATACGCCACAGCACACCCATTATATCGAAGAGGGAGTAAATCAACACGTGGACTATTGTGAAGTTCGGGTTGAGAAAAGCGCTGCATTGCAGTTTAAGATTTTGCCTCTCTCCTTTGCTTACAAGTTAATATTATGGTAAATCAACAATCCAACAAGTTATAATTTTTTGCAAATCTGTGATAATGGCCCGTCCCCACTTCATCTGAAATATTTACTCAATTCTAGCCTATTCAAACCGGTGAAAATATCTTGAAAAAAATATATACTGCTGCTCTTGAGTGCAACTTATGTTTGACAAGTGTTCTTGTTCTGCGGAAGCTGTGTGGTGTAATTGTGGTTTCTATTTAATGTCTGGGTGTTATTTTTGTTGGTTGTTTTTTTAAACAGTAGCGAGTGAATATAGTTTGCTTCACTGGATTAAGCTGGCTTGTTTGTTTAAAATCGATTCCTGTGATGATTCATTTAAGAAGGATTTGTGTATCACGGCGGTGAGTCTCCGTTTCATATTAATATCCACTTAATAGACAGGGTTAGTCGGCTCATGGCATTTAATTGATCACTCGAGGGTTTAGACCATTAAGAAGGCCAGATGAAGATGTTGTCCGGCAGTTTGTTTTTGTGACGTTTTGAAAGGATTTTTGCATGCCAGGGGCTTCACATG